>NW_015389597.1:0-97970 GCF_001527695.2 Protobothrops mucrosquamatus
AATGGAGATGGGGAGAAATGAGTTCCAGTAAAGTCAATTGGGACATGCTTCTTCTATACAACACAGTTAGAATTAATATGATGGTTTAGTTAAAAGATCGTCTTTAATGCAATCTGTTGCTAATCCTGAACAACAATTGATGAAAGTTTTTTTTTAAATAAGAAAAATGTTGAAAAAAAAGTGCTGGGGGGAAAAGTCCCGTCGATTAATTTTAATAATTACTACTACATACATTTCTTCAGGCTGAAATTACAGGGCGCAAATTATATGTTGAAATGAAATCTTCATAATAAAAGCATGCAGTGCCAGGATGTTAACAATGGAAGAATGAAAAGTAAATGAAAAAGTTGGAATGAAAGAGGAACAATAATTCTTGGAGAAGCGATCTACTTGAACCCTCTGTCTTGGCAATAAGTACCCTGGATTCTAATGAATTTGTTTCCAAATAAAATAAATGCTGCACAACTATGATCCGAATGCTGTTTACATGAGGCAAAATCAACCACAGAAATCTCACTGAAGCACCCTCCATTAATACTTCCAACTAAATACGGTAAAGATGAGGACCGAGCTCGAACCATTCTGTTCATTCATCTGCACGTCAACATGTATTCAGGAGCCACCTCCAAGAATGGGAGAAATAAGCAGGGCGCCCAAGGATCCATATTTGCAGCCTCAAAACTTGTAATCCTCCCTCTTTCGCCTGTCACGAAGACAGAAGGCGGGGGCGGGGGAGGCTTATCTCCCATCCCCGGATCAACATTTCACAAACGGAGAAGGGCCGGCATTGCTCGGCTCCTTCGGGATCTGAAGCCCCCGCAATTCCCTGGAAAGAAGAAAAGCCGCGAAAAGCCGGTTCCAGCCCGTCGCGTAAAGGGGCAGCCGCCGACCAACATGTGGCGGATGGAAAGCGGGGGGGGGAGGAGAGGCTTCTACGTTAAACGAGGCAGCTTGCAGGTCGGTGTCCGGGTTCGCCGAAGCGCCGTGGTAAAGTCGAGCGAAGCAGCGGGGCCCCGCGTACTTACGTATCTATTAATAAGAGTCCTGAGGCGGCTGCAATCCATGGCGAAGCGACTGGCAGCTGCTCCGGCGGGCGCCCTCCCTTTGCTGCTCTCGCCCAGGGGGGGTGGGGGGGATTCTTTCTGGCTCGGCTCAGGCTTCTGCTTCCCGCACCCAGGCTGGGATTTCTACNAATGGAGATGGGGAGAAATGAGTTCCAGTAAAGTCAATTGGGACATGCTTCTTCTATACAACACAGTTAGAATTAATATGATGGTTTAGTTAAAAGATCGTCTTTAATGCAATCTGTTGCTAATCCTGAACAACAATTGATGAAAGTTTTTTTTTAAATAAGAAAAATGTTGAAAAAAAAGTGCTGGGGGGAAAAGTCCTGTCGATTAATTTTAATAATTACTACTACATACATTTCTTCAGGCTGAAATTACAGGGCGCAAATGATATGTTGAAATGAAATCTTCATAACAAAAGCATGCAGTGCCAGGATGTTAACAATGGAAGAATGAAAAGTAAATGAAAAAGTTGGAATGAAAGAGGAACAATAATTCTTGGAGAAGCGATCTACTTGAACCCTCTGTCTTGGCAATAAGTACCCTGGATTCTAATGAATTTGTTTCCAAATAAAAGAAATGCTGCACAACTCTGATCCGAATGCTGTTTACATGAGGCAAAATCAACCACGGAAATCTCACTGAAGCACCCTCCATTAATACTTCCAACTAAATACGGTAAAGATGAGGACCGAACTCGAACCATTCTGTTCATTCATCTGCACGTCAACATGTATTCAGGAGCCACCTCCAAGAATGGGAGACATAAGCAGGGCGCCCAAGGATCCATATTTGCAGCCTCAAAACTTGTAATCCTCCCTCTTTCGCCTGTCACGAAGACAGAAGGCGGGGGCGGGGGAGGCTTATCTCCCATCCCCGGATCAACATTTCACAAACGGAGAAGGGCCGGCTTTGCTCGGCTCCTTCGGGATCCGAAGCCCCCGCAATTCCCTGGAAAGAAGAAAAGCCGCGAAAAGCCGGTTCCAGCCCGTCGCGTAAAAGGGGCAGCCGCCGACCAACATGTGGCGGATGGAAAGCGGGGGGGGGGGTGGAGGAGGAGAGGCTTCTACGTTAAACGAGGCAGCTTGCAGGTCGGTGTCCGGGTTCGCCGAAGCGCCCTGGTAAAGTCGAGACGGCGAACGAGGCAGCGGGGCCCCGCGTACTTACGTATCTATTAATAAGAGTCCTGAGGCGGCTGCAATCCATGGCGAAGCGACTGGCAGCTGCTCCGGCGGGCGCCCTCCCTTTGCTGCTCTCGCCCAGGGGGGGTGGGGGGGATTCTTTCTGGCTCGGCTCAGGCTTCTGCTTCCCGCACCCAGGCTGGGATTTCTACTTCAGAGCAGCCCCGATCACAGCCCTGCCCCGCCATGACCGACCAGTCGGGGTATTCTCGGCGGGAGCTTCTCGTCCCTCGCTCCCGCTCTGTCGCGCGTGCACCAGGCTAGCTCGCCTTCCCCATGTGCGCTCCAGTCCGCGCCGCCTGAATCGTAGCAAGCGCCGGCAGCGGCTGGCTTCGAAGGAGGCGGGGATGGAGGAAAAGAAAAAAAAAAAGGCAACTTTGCTCAGAGAGCCGGGCGGATCGCAGCAGACCGGGCGAGGTGGTTTCGCTCTTTCCTTTTCCCAGAAACTTCCCGCCGCCGCGCTGGGCCGATCCCTGCTGCAACCCCGCGAGCCCCGCTCGCTTCTCCGTCAGGTTTTTCTCCCTCTTCTTTGATCTTTCCTTGGTAAGCTCACGTCATACGACGCGGGCGAGCATGCGCGGTCCAATCTCTTCGCCAGGAGCAACACACTCTTCCATCCCCGCCCTGTTGTTTCCCACAAGTGCTCTCCTCGCCGATTGCCAGGAGTGCCTGGAACGAAATCTGAAAAGAGGTTACCTGACACTCGCCATTGGCCGGGTTTAGAGCCCTAAAGAAAACGGGGTGGCCGAGCGCGTGGTATTTGGCAGTACTGGGTGGGAAGACGCGGAGAGCTCACCAAGCCTCTGGGCGCATCGGCGTCCACCAGAGCAAACTTCAGAAGTGCACCAACCATCACCCCCCAGACGGTATTGTCTGACAGCTTCCGACGCGCTCTTTTGCCGGCGGGGCTATTGAAATCTTCGCCGGTCTGAAATAATCGGGACGGGGAAATGGAGGGAGAGCCGAAGGCGGAAGAAGCCGGGGAAACAACGCGCCTTTGTTCAGCCAGGCGCGCAACTGTAGTTGTCTTCAGATTCTACACAGGCTGTTGTTTAATTTCCTCCCCGTTTCCCTCCCGGACACCTGGTGAAAGAGCGATTAATTTCGCGTTCCCGGCCGGCCTGATGCTCTCTCCAAACCCTAAAAGCGTCAGGCGGGAGAAAGTTGGAGTGAAAGAAACGGCGAGCGTTGAGATCCTGAAATCCCAGCGCGAGGCTAACAAAACGCGAATTCCCGTCTGTCAAAAGCGCGTGAAAGTGATTGGGAGTTAAGGAGAGGAGCGGACTTCCTAGAGCCCCTGACTTTCCCGCTTATGTCTCCCGAGAGGGGCGCACCCTGGGCTGGAGCGGCAAGGAGCATCCTGGATACGCTGAGTTATTGCCGGAAAGGTCCATGAAAACAACGAAGAGTTTTGTTGCACTTTGAGAAAGGCATCCCTTAACGCCTGTGATTTGGGAATAATCTCCATATTGGTTTTAAGTAAACCAATACGGGATCCCTAAATACAAGGTGATAGTACTGCCCTTTACTAGAATCAGCTAGTGATGCATTACTTAAAAGTTAAAATAAAGTCATACAAATAGCTGTCCCCACCTTAAGCTATTAATAAACAGAAAGAAAGACTCTGAGTTTTAGGAAGGACAGTGCATTATATTTCACCCCAAGCCCTGAAGTAAATAAATAATAACCTTGTTCTGAAGATGAGGACTAATGTTATTCATTGGCTGCATTTGTACTGCTCATAAACTCGCAGTTAATGTAACTATTCCCCCTCAATTATGTTGTCTCATCATAAGGGTTGTTCTGAAAGGAATGAGTGAAGAATGCCGGAAGTGTACTCCATATCCAGCAAGTTCATGCAAGGTAGGAAGGTCATTCCAGGTGCTTGGCTAAATCAAGCAGGCACCTATATTAGGCAGCAGTGATATAGGAAGATACTGGAGATGGATGATCACATCCTTTCAAACTGCCTGCGAGAAGGCAGTTGTAAATGACTTCTATATTTTACCAAGGAAGCCACATGGTTAGACAAGATAAAGTGATCGACAAGTCAGTGCCAGATGATGGGGCTTTCAGATCAGAGAGTACTCAACAGTATTACTGAGGAAGACCCCGAGTCATTTGGAGTTCTAATAATGTTTATGATGCAGCTCAGTTAAAGCCTAGTTCTAATGCACAGTTCCTTTGTAGACATGCAGAAAAGACAATCCAAAACTGCAAAGACCGAATAACAAGGGAGCATGAAACATAAAAAGCATCACAAGGAAAACCTCAACACAATAAAACTGTGGTTCCTGAATGGTGTGCTGTGGAACCCCAAGAATTTCTACTCTGAAAGATGAAATGAAGCAAGTACATGCTGACATCTTAGGCATATAAACTGAAATGGACTGATTGGACACATTCAGTCAGAAAAATATACTATTTTTTACTTGTGTATGTGTGCCTTTGAGCCAGCACTGATTTCTGGTGAATACCTGGGCATATCCATGTAGTTTTCTTGGCAAGATTTCAGAAGTTCAGTGGATTTTCTTGCCATTGCTTTTTTCCTAGGGCTGAGAGAGGGACTGGCCCAAGGTCACTAAGCTGGCTCTGTGCCTAAACTGGGACTAGAACTCACTGTCATTTGGTGCCTTAATTTGATTAGATTAAATTGGTTCTCATGTTTATTACTAAGGTTATGTTAAAGAAGAGATATAGTGTTGCTTTCAGTCTGGAAGGACACAGTAGAGAGAATATTGGGGTACAATGTAATCAGTTAACTGATAACAGATTATAGCAATTAGACTTTGTGGACAATTGTCTAGTATGATGGTTATCCAAGTTTATGTCCCGGCCATTAATAGAAATTCAGTCTGAAATTGACAGAATGTGCAAGCAAGATGTGCTGCTTGTGGTGAGAGCCTGGAATGTCAAACCTGAAAGCAGCAAGGAGGAACCACAGTCCTAGAAAAGAAAAATGAAGCAGGTGAACAACTTATCAGTTTCTCCCAATCCAATGATTTGTTCAATGATAGACAGTTTTCAAACAACCAAAATGGCACCTATATTTATGGATATCACCAGAGCCAGCACAGAAATGTGGTAAGATGGATGGACTTCAATTACAGCAGCAATAGGGGCGCTGCTGGAAGGCCTGAAAAGGTGGGTATAGATTTTGGTGGAAAAAGTTGCCAGGAGTCAACGCTCACTTGATGGTTCATCATCAAAAACCAATATAACTATGACTTTCTCAAACTGACTTTATGGATTTACACGGCACGAATTCAGACCTAAGGCTAAAATGTCATTGATTAGATTGTGACGCACTGTTGCGCAAACACGATTACTGTTTCCTTGAAGTAGGAAAACCTGTTACAGATAACATTTTGAAAAAAAAAGAGAAAAAAGGGAAGGAACTAAAAAGAAAGGAATTTGGGTGTGGCAGGTCTGAAAGAATCTTAGAGAGCAAGCCTTCAAATGCCTGCTCTTGCAAGGGAGACAAAGTCAGAAAAAGTTTATGTGCTTGGTCATCATTTGTTATTTGATATTTTGTGTTTCTGTATTGTTATGTGGTAGGTTCCTCACCGCCTTTTAGAAAGGTTAGTATTGATGGGATATAGAGTATTTGTTGAATAAAACAAAACAAAAAACTTTCTTTCCTAATCCAATGGTAACCAAGTTGGTTATCTTCCCCATGCTTCGCTCCATTATATTCCCTTCCTTGCTAGGACAAGAATAAACATGAATGGGAAGTAAATGGAGGGAAGAAAGAAGTGAGAAATGCTGTGCCTTAGGCTTAGGATATTTGTTGATACAGTTTGTCCATCAGCATTTGTACTAACTCTGTTGGTTGGAATGACTAAGAATCTCTACATTGTATCTAAGGATCTGGCAAGCAGTCTGCTACTAACCTACTTTCACTTCCCTAATCATTGATACATTTTTTTCTTGGTGCTACTCCAAAAGTTGAGGACAATTGAGGACAAAAGTTGAGGACAATGGGGAGGACAATTAGCCAGTGGAATAGCTTGCCCCCCCCCAGAAATCGTGGGCACTCCCTTACTGGAGATTTTTAAAAAGAGGCTAGACCAGACGTCAAACTCACGACATCACGTGATGTCGCGCGACGTATCAGAACCTTTTCCCCATTGCCGGCAATGGGGTGGGCGCAGTGACTGATGAACCAGGATAGATTTCAGAGATTGCTGGGAGTTGTTCCTGTTGGTCTGCTGTGCTGTACAGGACAGCTGAAACCTTGGTTGTCACATGGAATAAGGAGGCAGCTGAGGCTTTAGATCGGATTGTACCCCTGCAATCTCTCCCCTCTCGTGGGTCCCTGCACTCCCCGTGGTTCATGGAAGAGTTGAGGGAGGTGAAGAGAAAGAAGAAACATTGAGGTGGATGGTGAGTTGTTGCAGGTCCAGAGGAATGTCTGGGCAGATGTCTTGTCAGATTATCTGGGATTAGTTTGAACTTTTTGGACCTGAGGAAGTGGACAGTGTCCTTTGGAGTGTAGGCTCAGCCACCTGCTGTTTAGATATATGCCCCCCCCTGCCTTGTTAAAGTGGCATGGGAGATGTCATGTGCATGAGTTCTTGCAGTGGTAAAGTATTTTTTGAGTGGGAGGGTTGTTTATTTGTCTCTTAAAAAGACCTTTGTTCACCCCCTCCTCAAGAAGCCATTGCTGGATCCAACTATACTGGACAACGTTAATCCAGGATCTCACCTGCCCTTTCTGGGAAGTTGGTTGTGGTTATGCAGCAGCTTCAGAGAACCTTGGATGAAGCAGATTATCTGGATCCCTTTCAATGGAGCTTCAGGCCAGCATTGGTCATGCTTTTGGATGATCTCTGGCGAGGGCAGGATGAGGTTGTGCATTCATCCTTGCCTTACTTGACTTCTCAGCAGCTTTTGATACAATCAGCTGCAAACTTGAGAGCACTAATGTATTATGTATTAATTAAATTTATAATAAATGTTTGTAAGAGTAAATCTTTCCCATGAGTTCCAACCACAAGCTACAAACAATGGAATTAATATCTGTGTGAGTAATTGTAACCAGGCTAGCCATCGAAATGTAGGGGTTGGTTCATATGTTGCTTCGAGCCACGTTTATTTTAATTGCTTTTGGTTTACCATATTGTCTGGACCTGGCTATTATAAAATGCAAGTCATTTTTTTTTTAATTTTGTTTAAGTAACTGGTATTTAATTTCTTGAAAGAACTACAGGGATTAAATCCTCAGCTAATATTCTTTGATTCTTCCTTGTGTAGACATTTATATTTTATGTCTTGAACTGTGTGTAATGACTAATACCATGGCTTTCCATCTATTCTGGTATTTAAAACAGATCTTAGATTTAAAATTCCAATTAAACTTTGCTTAAAGAGTCCAAAAATATATTAGCCCTGTTCTGTTTATGTTTAATGGTAATACTGCATGCAAACCTGTCATTTGATAGAATTTCTCAAGGTTCTTTTTTTCAGCTCAGTTTCCTGAGCTGAAAACCCTGCAATGGGATTAGAAGTGATTGAAAAAGCTGTTAACTGCTAGCAGATGGAATGCTCTGAGCAACTCACAGTAGAAAGTCCCATGGAAAACAGGCCCAATTCACAGCAGAAAAGAACATTCAATAATACCAAACTACCATAAGATTGTCAATCCCATAATTTTGAAGGGATTTTATTGTGCTTATGATTTTAGTATGTTTAAGTTTGACATTAGCATTTATTTTATATATAGTAACCATTTTATATTGATACTTATAGTGTTATCATGTAATCATTGTTTTGTTATTTTGTAATCATTATTTTGTAATTAATTGCTTGATCAGATGCTTTATATATATATTGGAAAAGTAAGGGCTTCATGCTTTAGGTATAGGTGATTGCTTATATGAAAAGAGCACAGTAAGGGGAGGGGTGAAAGGAGTTACGGATGGAGCCTGGGTTGCTGTGTATGATTCATCATCTAGGAATTATTTTTTTGTGCCATCTTATGCCTAGTACCAAGACCTGATCTTTTTGTTCTGGAAAGGTATAAAAGGTGGAAGACATCTTTTCTGGTTGTTGCCTTCATCTCTCTACCAGCCACAAAGAGAGATGGGGTCACCCAACTCTATTTTGATCAAAATAAAAGTTGTTTGCTTGCTGAAACCTCGACTCAGGAGTTTCTTTGGCTCTTTTAAATTCCTGAGTAATGCTGGGGCAGTTGTGAGGCTAAGTGGAAAACCTTACAATTTCTATTAAGCCCCTACTAAAAACCTGTTATTTTGGTGTACTGTGTTTAATTTCATGAGAAGCTAAAAGCATTTTAGCATCTGGCAAGGTCAGTCCTGATTTCATGATAAGCAAATCCTTATTTGTTTATTTGTTTGTTTGTTTGTTTGTTTATTTTCCTTTAGCTTACAGGCCACTCCATTTCCAAAGAGTCTAAGTAGGTACACTTAAAATATATATATTAGAACACAGAAAATCAATTATGTAACCAGATTCTCCAATAAGCCATTTTTTATCTAGTAGTAGATAGTTGAATATCTAGTAGTAGATTGTTCCAGAGGCTGGGGTCCATTATGGAAAAGACTCAAGACTTTGCAAACAGTTTTTCCTTGCTGAGAGTCCCAAATCTGAGGGAAAACCCTCTGCAAAGTCTTGATGGCTTATTGGAGAATCTGCTGGGGTCTATGACAACTCACCATAGCAAACTTGCCATTTCCACCTTACCACAGCCAACTCGCTACAGCCAGCTCACTGCGGGACAACTCTCCATGGCCAACTCACTGCAGGACATCTCGCGCGGGACACGAGTTACACTAAAATCAAAGAAATAGTGGAATAGAATCATTAAAAAAGGGTGCCAAAGGAGGGACAAAATAAAATGTGAATGACAAAAATTGAAATAATGCTTTAATTATTTTAAATAATTAAACTGAATTGTTGAATTGTTCCACAGCAAGTTGCCCTGGGATGAGTTGGCCATGGCGAGTTGTCCCACAGCAAGTTGGCCATGGTGAGTTGGCCACAGCAAATTGGCTGTGGTGAGTTGACCACGGCAAGCTGGCTGTGGTGATTTGGCTGTGGTGAGTTGTTCTGTTCAGCTCAGCAAGCCTTCTTTACTAGATCTCACAGACTGGTTCACATCACATCAAACACAAAAGGTGTAAAAGGGCTGGAGATGCATTGCATTAGCATGCATTGTTATGAAAATGGTGGATCCTTTGAAACCTGCTACATGGGAGTCTTCTGATTGCTTTTCAGAAGAACTGATAACACTACTAACTATGTACTACTAAACCTCTTATGTCTGTTTATTTGTAACCTTCAGTTGGGCAAAATGGTGCATCAGAGGGCAACAGTTTTTAAATCAACATGCCTCAAATGAGCTAACTTATGAAATGCATCCAAAATCTGGAATCCATGACTCCTGGGTTGGAAATTGAAATTTGGCAAGTTATGGCTGTTTCATTGCTGCTGCACTGTTGTGCCACCCCAGTCAACCATGGTCATGATATCATAATTTCCACTCCCTGCCAGCTTCCTACAAGGAAAATCAATGGAGAAGCTGGCAGGAAGATTGAAGTCACTCCTGTTCCCACTGCTTTTTTCCCTGCCTGTGGTCATCTTGTTCCTTTGTTTCTTTGTCAGGAAATATCTTTCAAATGATGATGGGTCACAGGTTGTCTAGTGCTACTTAAAATAGAGAATCATTACTTATCATCACTTTAACCGTTCCGCTTTCAAGGCTTGGAAATATCCAAGAGCAGGTTTTTGAACCTGTGAAACGGTCACTCCACTGCCTCAAATGAATTCTGAAATGTCTTTTTTTTTATTGTGGGATTTACATTTTATATTCCCAAACCAGATCTCATATGTTCTTCAAGGTCACATAGACAATGTAAAATAAAGGAAAGCACTTCATAGGGGTTGCTGCAACATTTAAGTCACTTAGAATAATACATTCAAAATCTCATAAGTAAATCTAAAAACTTAGCACAATTAACATTTAAGCCTTAATTAGTTTTAATACCTATATTCATAAGAACCTCAGTGTCTGACACTTATTAGAGAAATGACACTTCTTTTTCACCTCTTTATTATGCAGGAATAAATGCTTTTTCTAAGATGGCATTCATACATTTCTGGGGGGGGGGGAAAGAACATTTTCATTCATTTATCAATATTATTTTGATGTTTAAAATTAATGTAATTTTAATAACCAAGTCCCTTTCAGTCCCAGTAAGGCTTCCTTAAAGTGGGTAACAATTCTAAATTGTGTTTATATGAGACAGAAAATATATCAAATGAGAGAACTGAGCAGGTCACAATGGCTGTCAAAATTATGCTCAAGGGGGTATAATTGATCTCTTGCCCTGCTGTGACACATTCAGGTTAGTTTCATTGTTCACATGTCTCACAAAAAACCCAAGGAATCTTGAAAGACACCATGAGCTGGGCCAAGGGCAAGAAAAGGACATATAAAAGAGGATCTTGTCACCTTGTCCCTTCAGGCAGTAGAAGATCAAAGAAGCACCTGACAGCTTGAAACACTCAGTTCCTGTGAAGCAAGTTTTGGTCACTGCTTAAGAATTAGAAAAGGAAATAACTCATTAATTTGGTAATATTAGGTATCTTTTCTGCTTTCCTGCTCTCCCCACCAATAATATGTTATTTACTATGTACCACTAAATATATTATTATATATTATAATAATTCCCAAATATAACTGCTTGGGTCAGGATATAAATTTGATGATGATGATGACAATGACGATGATGGTATACTGCCAATATCACTAGGATTAAGCTCTGAGAATGAACCCAGCGACAACTTAAACCTTCCAATTCAGCTTTAACTAGAAATTTATTTTTATACTGTATAGGCACAGATTTTTAATTAACAAATAAATGAATGGTTATGCTATCATATTATTAGAGAAGCACCTTAAGCCTTCTTGGAAATACCAAAAAGTAAGCATTACAGATTTCCTTCTGATGTCATAGTATGATCCTTGCATGCTAATTCATAAAGAAAGCCCTCTACGTCCAATGGGTATATTCCTGTCTTCAATAGCTTTTGCTTGTGATCACCATCAATGAGAGCACATGTCTATGCTTCTGCATGGTGGAGTATTGCTCTCTTCACAGGCAAGCAGGATTGAATCACAGGTTCTATAGCAGGGGTGTCAAACTCAATTTCATTGAGAGCCACATCAGCATTGCAGTTGCCCTCAGGGGGCCAGGTGGGTTTGGCCAGGGTGGGTGCGGCCTACTGGGTGGGCATGGATGGAGTGGGTGTGGTCTATTAGGTGGGCATGGCCAGCTCTACATCGTTCGCGTCAAGGGTGCCTGTGGGGGCCTGGGCAGGAGTGGGACAGATCTGAGGGTCTCTGGCAGAAGGCGGTGGGACCAGGGCAAGTGCCAAGGCATGGTCCACCCGGCTCAGCCTCTCGGCGCTGTGAAGAGAGCACCCCACTGCCTGCCGAAACCCCTCCCCCGGAGCCCATCAAGCCGGATATGTGAAGTAGGTGAGGGCCATTTGCTGGCCACTTCCAGGCGATGGTGCGTTTCTTCATTTCTCACAAAGAGTGACACCTCCCCAGCATGCACCCAGGGGGTGGAACCGACACGGCAGGTGCTGGTTCCTCGCTGTTTCCAGACAGCCTTGTGGAGCTAAGACTGAATGCATTTCAGCATAGATGGCCACCACAAAATTATACATTGGCTCCTGGCCAGCCTGGGCCAGGGCCAAGGCAGTGAGGGCCGTTCCCTCACTGTTTCCAGGATGGCTTCGCGGGCCACATGAAACACTTTGCGGGCCGCATCTGGCCCCCGAGCCTTGTGTTTGACATGTCTGTTTTATATGATTTTATGACTTTTTATCTGTAAACCTCCCAAAGTCATTTAGGTACTGAGATGGGCGATACCAAAATTTGATTAAAAAAAAAAACACCAACTAATCATCAAGAAATACAATTGCACCTAAAGTGGCTGTGCCTGTACAAGTAAAAGGAAGATTTAATTTAAATAAGAAAAGCTATAGTTTTAAGTATACAAAAAGTGAGTTTGAAATTGCGTTATGTGCTAATGATAAACACGTTATTGCTAAGATTTATAAACTGTTGTTGAAACTGAATTTGGAAAATGAATATGTTAAAGAGTAAAAATGGGCAAAGAATATGTTAAAGTTAAAAACGGGCAAATAATTTTATATGCATGTATGTATATAATATAATGATTGATCAATGGGAAAAATGTGGACTAATATAGCGGTCCCTAATCTTTCCGGCTCTGCGGACTGGTGGTGGCAGCAGCGGTGGGGAAGGGAGAGGGGATGGTTCTGTGCAAATGGAGCTTCATGCGCAAGGACGCCCTCCCACCATTTGCCCACATGGAGTTTCGCCTGCTTGCCTGCCATTTGTGCATCCTGGTTCCCAATGGGCTGCAGCTGAGGGTTGGGGATCCCTGGACTAATGCATTGAAAATAACATCAAATTATAATTTGAAAGAAAAATTTTATAAGATGATGTATCGTTGGTATTTAATGTCTGAGAAATTGCTGAAAATGTATGACAGAGTTTCAAATATATGTTGGAAATACAACTGCAAAGAGAATATTTTTTTATCATCTCTGGTGGATAAAGCAAAGAAATATTGGGATCAGATTTTTCCTCTAATTCAGAAGAATCTCAACATAAATATAAAACTGAAACCAGAAGTTTTTCTTTTAGGTTTGATAGATAAGAAATTGAAAAAAATGGAACTTTGTTTTATGGTATATATTGACAGCAGTGAGAATCTTATATGTGCAAAGATGGAAAGACACACTAATTCCTATAATGGAAGAGTGGATAGTAAAGATGATGGAGTTGGTGGAAAGGGCAAAATTGATTGTTTTAATTAAAGAGAAAAAATTACCTAATAGTTTTGTTTCTACTTGGAAACCACTCATGGACTTTTTGCTTGAAACTGCAAAAATTAAAAATTGATTTTAAGTTTCAATGATTAGAATTATTTTGCAATTATAGAAATGGCTTGAAATGTTGTGAAATGTTAAGCAAAAGGTTAATGTTGCATTATTTTTGCAATCTACTGCACCAAAGAAAGATGGAAGTCATTACTTTTATTTATTTCTTTGCACTTTTCTCTCTTCTTATTTTTCAGACTTTTGTTTCCCTGTATTTTTATCCTATAATGAAGCTTAATTTAAAAAAAAATTAAGAAGGAAGTTGTGCCTGTAATGATCAATCAGACCTATAGGGTATTCTATGTAACAGTGAAAACACTGCCTGATGAAGTTATATGGACAAACCGACTATCATACAAAACAGAAGTTTATTGACTTCCGGTTTGCCATTGCGGCACTGGCGGACTCATGGAGGTGAGCTCCATCTCCAGCGTTTGGTTTTATCCTTCTGGGGGACCCTGGAAAGGGTCAAAAGTTGCCCTGTAGGGGCGACGAGCAAGGAGAGGACCCCCCCACTTGATCGCAGAAGGGCAACAGCCCTTCCGCTTGATTTGGGGAAGCTCTTTAAACTGACAGGGAAAAGACCGGCCATAGCAATATGGCTCGCCACTAAGCTGCTGACAGCCGAAGTCAAACTTACTACCAAGCACTTCGAAAGCAACGCGGATGAAACTGGGTGAGATCTTATCTTCTCTTTACCTCAAGTACCTTCTCTTCCTGTAAAAGCTCTTTGAAGTATCTTCCCCCTGTGAGGAGAGAGGGAAGGGAATTTCTATCCCACCCTCTAAGAACAGCGGCATCTGACTACCCAGGGGAATCAAAGCATTAAAAAGAACAACTTTAATTTAATTGGATTTATATGTTCCTGAAACTTGGGGACCAAACATTTTCCTATTTTTACTGGAAACTCTTGTTTGTATCTACAAAAAAATTTTTTTGGGGGAAAAAGAATTAGAAAAATTCGGGACTTAAAAAACCTTAAATGGCACCGGTGACATCTTGTAGTGAAGCTTGGTATGGCAATTTGTTATTTCCTAAAAAGAAACTTGGCTCAAAGCCCAGACCTTAGATAAGACTTTCCTGACCTTGGCACTATCTGTGAGAGACTCAATTGTAAGAGAACAGCAGTAAAATTGGCCTACTTGAACTGTGAATGTAAAACTTTACTGACTTTTGCTTAACAAACAACTTTTACTAGAAAGACTATTTACAAATATGTGAAAGAGATGGATGAAGACCAGGAAAAGATTCTTTCCATGTTGAAAGCAATACATGAAACTATTCTTTCAGCTTTTGACAAAATGAGACCTAAAATAAAAGATCAAGATGCCAGCTTAGATGCACAAAGCCAAATTTTGACTACAACCAAAGAACCAACAATGCAGAAGATAACAGAAGAAGTGGAACAATCAAATATTAAGACAGAGGACTCAATTGACCAACAAGTACAACTGATGGAAAATCCAGACAAGAAAGTGACAACACTGAAAATGGAAATGACTTTCTATACAAATCAGAAGAAATTTGAGAAAGAAGAAGAACAGATTGAATTGAAGACAAATATATCAGAGCAAACATGGGGGACTGGAATAACAGGGCAACAATTTACCGAATACAAATGGGCTAGTCCTTCCAGAAAACTGGCAATCAAATGGTCTCCTTTAATTCAAATAACATATATAAGAATACAGGGAGTTTTATTTGATGATCTAAAAGCACTGATATGGAAGCCTAGTTGGCAAAGAAAGAAAGCTAGAATAAGGTTGAAAAAAATGGGGTTTTGATTCATTAGAGGGGATTTTATATTGTCAATTAGAGGGTTAAAGGGAGATGTTGAGATAAGGGGAATTTTGGTTATTAGATTTAAAATAGTTGGAAATCAGTTGAAAATAAGGATATGATCTGTTTAATATTGAAAAATTAGATCTAAAAGGGAAAAGAAAATTATCATGAATATGTTTGATTTATTTATTAACTTTTGGATTCATGCTGGAGACCATCCTCAGGGAATTTCTCCACTCTCCAAAATGTGTGGAAAAATTTTCTCTGAGATATCCACTCAGATTTATCTCCAATTGTGACTACATTTATCTATCTATCTATCTATCTATCTATCTATCTATCTATCTATCTATCTATCTATCTATCTATCTATCTATCTATCTATCTATCTATCTATCTATCTAATAGGTTTTCCAATTCCTAAACAACTGGGCAGCTTTCAGCTAAAAGAAAACACCAAGCATATAAAAGAATGCAATGCATTGAAAGGGCAAAATACCAAAGCCAAATCAAAGTGGACCAGAAGAGACCAAAACCAAACAAAAAGAGGACTGGGAGAACAACCAAGTGTTCAATAATTTCCTGCATGTCATAAGGGTGGGATCACATGAAGCTCTGGGGGGAGGGCATTTTCTACATGTAGAATTCCTCGATTCAAAGCATTTGAATTAGCTTAAATTGCCTTTCTAGTTCAGAGAACTACCTTATTTAAGTCCTATTAAATGTATGAAATGTTGGGCCCAATAAGATTGTGGTTAATTACTAGATGGGAGGGCCCACAGTGTTAGATCTTGTCAGGGCAGAGCAGAAGTCAGTTCTTATCCATCCAGAGCTGTGGAGCATCCAGATACTGGAAGGGACATTCATAGCATCACTTGGATGGCTCAGTGCAGAGATGAATAACTAAATGTCATCTGGGTTGTGATGATACTAAGCCCTATGCCGGCAGATGATCAGAGTTTCATGTAGATGTTGAATGGGAAGACAGTCAAGCCCTGCACCCAACAGTGCAGTAGCTTAGGGCTAGACCTCAACCTTATTATCTACAGAAAAGGAATTGAGCTTGGAAGAAGGAGGAGAATCACTGATGAAGCTTGTCTCCCACTCTCAACTCTCTAATAAATGATATGGAATGTCATCAAGGAATCAAGAAGAGCCAGAATGGACAGCCCCCACCATGCTGGACCTGTCAGAGATCATCCACAAGTATGATCCATGTTGTCTCAGTACATATTTCATTTCTCATTTTTACTGAAGTTTTCTTTTACTTTAAATATTGAATGCTAATACAAAGAGTATTGAATTAAAATACATATTTCTGAAGTAGAAATCAAGCAGTGGAAATAAGGGAGCACAATTATTGGCTTTTCTGATTTCATTTAATTTTTGTCTTAAGCTGCTTCACCTGTAGGCTCATGCCTTGACTCTAAGCCTAATTTTTCTTTTTTTTCTTTAAAAAAATGTAAATCCAGCTATGAACTTCTCCACTGTATTGAAGCAAAATAAATGAACCCCTTTTAATATTTTATCTGAAGCTTAAGATATTATAAAATGACCCATTATTCAATTTTGTATCTGCACATGCAGCTATATAATGATGAGAATACCTCACTTCTGCTTGTGCAATATGATTGCAGATGGTGAAATGCAAGTATAGTAGCCCTTGAGATCAACAGGCATGTTAAATATAGTATGCCATAAAATGTTTAATTATAAGCATTATTAATTTGGGGAGCATTTGCATCAGTGTTTGTCAGCTAGAGCCACTATATTGACTGAAGAATTATAAATATTTGCCTGAAATCCTATTAGTATTCTATTCTCATTGTTCTCTAACTATATCCATTCATTGATCTTGATAAGAAAACCAAGAATGTCAGCTATACTGAACACAGCAACACAATGGAACATTAAAAGTTTAAAGTTATTTTTAATTCCCCAGTCACTCTCCATTTTTATTTTTAATTGGCTGTATTATGAGCTTAAGAATGTGAATTTAAGGGAATGAATCACAAATGAATTGGTACACATTTTGCCTATAACTCCAAACTGTTCTGCTAGTATAACTTCCCTTTTTCTCCTAGCAAAACAACTTTGCCAGATAAATTATGTTTCTTGTCTAGGTGTATATATTTCAGGTTTCACTTATATACTGAGGTTTCTGTAAAATGCTATATATCTCCTGTTGGTTTAATTAAAGAATATAATTGCCTGTATATAAAACTATGAGTCTACACATTGCTATTTAGTTGGTCTGTGAAACCTCTGCATTGCCACCTGGTGTAAACAATCTGTAGATACAGTTATACCGTAGCATCTGGTTAACTGTTTCAATGCACATTTTGCTGAAAATGTTTTCAGTATATGTCTTGCACCAGAAAAGCATATTCCATTCCTTTTGGAGTTCCTCATATATTTTAAAAGCCTTACGTTATATACTTCTATTACTTGTTAAGATAGCCTGCCTGTACAAGTTCTACATATATTTTATAAAATGCTGATAGTTAAATATGAACTGGGTAAATGATATTATAGCTTCTATTAAAAGAAAAATAGAAGATAAACATAATGGCAACTTGGAGACTTTTTGGGTGCTACAATATAAAGAAAAGTGGTAGGGTAAAATAGTTATTAAGAAATCTATCTGTCCTGATGTCTATGTACTCAAGTTACTTCTGCTGAAAATATTATAGCCAAGGAAAGATATTGACTATTAGGATTCTTATTGGAAGGAATGAAATCCTTGTACTTCTACCTTGTCACTTGACAGTTGATCAGTTTATTACATGCCATCAAGTCTCTTAGCAATCACATAAATAGATTTTATCCAGGATGACCTCTCCCCAGTCTTCAACTTTGCACCCATTTCTACTATAATCATATCTACTCACCTTGTTGCTGGTTATCCTCTTTTTCCCCCCTTCCAATGTGCCCAGCACGATGGACTTCTTAGGGTCTTTATATAAAGTGTCCAAAATATGATAATTTGAGCCTAATATACATCAAATGAGCACTAAGGAGCTCATTTGATATGTTCTATGATCCATTTGTTTGTTTTCTTGACTATCTATAGTATTATCTGGAATCTTCTTCAACACCAAAGTCCAACTTTCATTTTCATAGAAAAACCATTAAAACTCTTTTAAGTTGCCTTTCTTTGGTATTGGTACTGCACATAGACTGACCTCTTCCAATCGGTTGGTTACAGTATTGTTCTACAGATTTGCTGGCATAAAAACTTTACTGATTCAGTTGCTTGCCATATTTCTTCAGACATTCCATTAATTTCTATAGTGCTATGAAAATAATTCTAGGACTAGAAGATGAAGTTAGAATCTAGTTACGTTATTACTTAACAATAAAATTGCCTAATTTGAACTGAAATCCAGTTGTGTTTTTGTCTTCATTGCCACCATCACTACCTCTTCTGTCTCCTCCTCCTCAAAATAGGTCGTGTAGAATGAATTTAAAAGTTTGGTAGGATATATTTTGCTTCCTTTTTTCTTAGTGTTTGCATGTATGCATGTTTCATTGAGGACCTTAGCTTAGTTCTTTACTTTCTTGACTTTCTCTGAAAATGGTACACTTAGTACTTTTTATTTGGCATTCAAACTTCTCTGGTTGCTGGGAAGTGACAATGGAAAGATGTTACTATCCTCCCAACTCTCTCTCTCTCTCTCTCTTTCTCTGTGGATGTCTGTGTGCATGTGTATGTATATATGTATATACATATACATATATATGTAGTTCAAAAGTATCCAGATGCAAGTAGATTAATAGGTATCACTTTGGTGGAAAGGTAACAGCATTCCATGAGCATTTGGTGTATAGCCATGCTGGCCACATGACCACAGAAATTGTCTTTGGACAATGCTAGCTCCCTTGGCCAAGAAACAGAAATGAGCACCAGGTCCTAGAGTTTATCCAAGGTAGGTTCTAACTTTGTTGATGATCCAACTTTAAAATGAATGTCCTGCATGGGTGTCCATAGCAAGCAGCTCAATATTTTATGGGCAGCCATGATAATTATGGACCTATACCAATTTATTACAGTTCTAACTCATGTAGACAGAGATTCACACTCTGAATCTTTTTCTACAAAGCAAAAGGATGGTGATATGAAGCTCTTGGATGTTTGTCCTGATCAGATTATTCTGTTGAAACATCAACCTCTTGCAGGTTTGGAAACCAAAGGTCCACTTTGGAGGGTAGTGAATACATGTGTTCTGGAAAAATTGCTGACCAATAAAGTGGATGTTGCTATTGAAATCTTGTTCGTCATCTTGTAAAATATAAAGATGATATATTCAGCTAACACAATAACTTATGAGGGTTCTATCATTTTGTGAAATTTGGCTCCATGACCTCTTTCCAAAGACAAGGAAGGAAATTGAGTAACAACTCATACATGGCTAGAGGAAATCTTTTTCTCAAATCTGATTAAACACAAGAGATCATTGTTTGTGATAGTAACAAAGGGACATTATTTGTTTTCTACTGCTATTGCTAGTACACATTTTCCAAGTAGTTGTTCTGGAATCTGACCTAGCAGAAACATTGTGATGTGATATATTAATATGCTGAAAATAAACTTAAATCAGAGGTCACTTGTGCAATCTTGAAAAAAATGCAAATACTTTTTAAAAGTTGCAGGTAAGTGCTACATTTGCACCCCTGCAAATTATTTTTTTGCACTCTTGAAAATTTTTCAGTTGAGCAAGTTTATTGAGAAATTGCAATTAACTATAACTTGCCTTATTACTTTCTCTGCTTCCATTTTCAACTATCTTCCCGGCATTCAATTTCTTAAGATTGCTTGGATGTCGGAACCTGATTTACAATGTCTTCTCCTCCTTGAACTTTAAACTGATGGTTCCTATGTGGTACAAGTGCCATAGTGAGTAGAGTGTCCTACAAATATTAGAAATGAAATGTTTTGTTAGGAAATGAAATTGGCATGAAGGTTGGTAAGAAGTGCAACATTTCTTTATTGAATCTTCTTAATGAAAAAAGAAAAGCTATTCTTGAGATTGAGTACTCCATTCTAAATGATTTTGGGGCATATACTTCTCTCTAGTACACTAAGTCTAGAGTTGTTGATCTCTGCTTCTATTCTTTACAGCTCATTTGAAGACTCTCCCCATGTGTGCTTACATGGTTTTTATTCCAGTCAAAGCTTTCTGCAGACATTCACAGATCCATTATTCCTTCTTATTTCATTTCTCTGAATTAAACTGTAGCTCCAGCAATACCATTGTGAAGACTGCCAAAGAATTTCTATTATTTCTCTGTTTGCTGAGTTGTTTTCAACTTATGTTATTTTCAAATGTCTCATCAATAAAAGAACTGAAGTGAAGTATAACTGGCATCTCGTTTTATTCCTTTAAACAGTACAGCTTATAGCTTTATTACAGCAGAATTTGGGATACCAAGTACACTATCCGATAGCATCATTTTCTCCCCAAGAAGTAGAAAAGCCAAAATGAGACAAAAATGTACATTAAAAGAGAAATGAAAAAACATGATCAAGAAATGTCCTAGTTTTGCCCTGGCTTTGCTTGTTCAAATACATATTTTTGAATGCATATTTGAGAAGTGTTTCTCAACAGGAAGAATGCCCAAATTAGAATAGAATAGTTTATTAACTGATTAGTCTTGCAATCTTATTGAGGAGATAAAAATAAAAAAATAAAATATATAGATTGCTTCCAGGATAAAATAGATGGAAGGTAATGGTAATGGAGAGATAAAAACCATAGGTGATGATAATGCAAGGAGTCAGCAATCAGACAAGTGAATCTCCCTTGCATGGTACCCCAATGTGTTGGATGTATCAGGTGCTTAGCTCAACAGCCTTAATTAAGAACTTAGCAGTTCTGCTTTCAATATTTACATTAGAGCCTAGGAAGAAATAAGCTAATGTGTAATTTCTCAATGGGCTGGCTGTTCTTTCTGCCCAAATACAAAATTTAACAATGTGAACATTGTAAATCAGTTAAGTCTAATTGGTTAAAATATATATTTTAGATTTTAGTGTTTGGATTATTTTTTAGATTGGATGGGTTTTTTTTGATTAAGTGGATTTTTCTATTTTTTAGGTTTGTATCTTTAGACATTTATTGTCTTCTGTATTTTGTTGGTCTTTTGTATGTTTGCACTGTTTATTTTTTTATAATCCTGTTTAAAAAAATCATACATTGGGGAAAAATGCATCCATGAAAGCATAAGACATATAAGGGGTAATCCTCAGTTAATGACGGTAATTGGGATCAGAATTTCTATTGATAAGCGAGCTGGTAATAAAGTGTGTCATCAAATGACCACACTGCTTAGCAACAGCAGTCCTGACATTTTCAGTTACCATTGTGAAGTGAATCCTGTGCCATTGTTAAGAGTCATGTCATGTGGTTGCCATTTGTGACCTCCTGCTGGCTTCCCGGTTGATTCTTTGCTTGGAAGCTGGCAGTGAAGATCACAAATGGTGATCATGTGATCATGGATGCTGCAATGTCATAATTACAAGCTAGTTACTGGGCATTTGGATCATGAACCCACCATATTAGGGATGCTGTAATGGCTGGAACTTTGAGGACCAATCATAAATACCACTTGTTCAGCATTGTAAGTTCAAACTGTCACTGAATGAATGGTCTGTTTGCTATGCAAGGTCTTGCTTTCTGGAAGATAAGAATAATAAAAAGAACCATTTCATCCTCTTAGATTTTTCAAACTGGGTACTACACAAAGGGCCCTGCAAAAAAATGGGCACAAGGCGAAAAAAATTCCCAAGAGGGCAAGAGAAAATTCTTGCACCTTAAAAAACAAAAACATCTCTGCAAAGAGGCAAAGAGAAAAAGAAAGAAAGAAAGAAAGAAAGAAAGAGAAAGAGAAAGAGAAAGAGAAAGAGGAAGGAAGGAAGGAAGGAAGGAAGGAAGGAAGGAAGGAAGGAAGGAAGGAAGGAAGATCAAAACACCCACACTCTACAAATGACCAAGGGGGGGGGAACCTCTTAATCCTTGAGGATAGGTATTTTTTCCTCTCCCCTCCTTGTGACTACTAAAGTGGAGCTTAAAGAGAAGGGCTGATCATTTGATATTCAGAAGCCCACCTCTCGATTGTGTTCAAGGTAACAAACAGATTCCATCACTGGAAAAAGTTTGACAATTCTTGATTTAGGCTTTTTAAATAATATTTCACACTTTTAAATAAAACCTTTAAAACAACTCATTAGAGTAAAAAAATAATTATACATAGGGTAAAAATATGCTAGCCAGAACATACTGTATAATTTATAATTTAATAAATAGCTTTTTATACAATAGTTCCTTTAAAACTTTCCTATATATGTTTACAAGTAGTTCTCGACTTATGACCACAATTCAGCCCTAAATTTCTGTTGATAAGCAAGACAATTGTTAAGTGAGTTTTGCCCATTTTATAACCTTTCTTGCCACAGTTGTTAAATGAATCACTGCAGTTGTTAAGTTAGTAACACGATTATAAAGTGAATCTGGCTTCCCCATTGATTTTGTTTGTCAAGTCATCAAAGGTGATTAAATGACTCCAGGACATTGCAACCCTCATAAATACTGTGTTTCCCCCAAAATAAGACCCATCCAGAAAATAAGCCTTAGCCTGATTTTTGGTATGTGTCTAATATAAGCCCTACCCCAACAAGAAGCCCTACTTAAGAGCCTGCCCATTCCATCCCAGAGTCTGGTTGCTCGCTGCCACAATGGGGCAGGAGGCCATGTGGCACACCAGTGCCACCATGAGTTGAGGCGAGGCTAGTGGAGGTGGAGCTGCCCAATCGCCCCACACCCGCTAACCTCAGGGCCCTCACAGCCAGGCCACCCAATCCCCGCCACCTGCCTCGACTCACGGCAGTGGCAGTGAAAGCAGCAGCAGCAGCCCCATCCACCAGGAGCTCATAGTCCCAATGGGGCAGGAGAGCGCCCATCACACCAGTGCTGCCTCACAAGGTTAGGCAAGGCAGGTGGGGTGTGTGGAGCTGACCCACACGCCCCACACCCGCTTACCTCAGGGCCCCCATAGCCAGGCCACCCACACCCCACCACCTGCCTCATGGCGATGGCATTGGCACCAGCAGCCCCGTCCAACAGGAGCCCGCATGGCTGCCGGCCCACTTGTCTGGTTGCTTGCAGTCGCAACAGGGCAGGAGAGCATGCATTGCACTGGTGCCACTGCCATGAGTTGAGGCAAGGCTGGTGGGGGAGGTGGAGCTGCTCCACACACCCCACACCCACTTACCTCAGGGACCCCGCAGCCAGGCCACTCCATACTCGGCGACCTGCCCCCTGTTCAATGACCCCGCTGCCTGCCCACCTCTTCCCTTTCACTCCCCTCCCAAGCCAGACTGCCATGTTACAGAGGACAGGCGGGGAAGGCTTGGTCGCCTTACCCGGCCCCCCTCCGCCGTTTCAAAGCCAGAGGGGAGTGATGGCAAAAGGCCTCTGCCACTACTGTGCATTAGCCGTATCCACCGCTGGAGAGGCCTTCTTCAGTCTCTGCCGGCCCCACTTTGTCTCGCCCCACCCCATCCTGCAGATCACCTGCCCGGCAGCAACTGCCTTCTCCTCCTCCACCTTATGCTGCCTGCTCCCCGTTTCAGACCCGGGGGGGGAGTGATGGTGAAAGGCCTCCACCGCCATTGTGCAACAGCTGGTAACAGCTGCCACCTCCTCCTCCACCTGCCTTGCGCTACCTTCTCCCCATTTCAGAGCCAGGTGAAAGGCCTCTGCCACCGCTGTGCAACAGCTGCATCTACTGCTGGAGGGGCTTTCCTCAGTTCCCTTTGCAGCTCTGCCCACACAGCCATGGGAGAGTTATACCAGGGCTGGCGGCTGGAGTCACGGCAGCATGGTCTTCAGAGCGCCCCCGCTGCCAGCCCTGGTATAATTCTCCCGTGGCTGTGTGTGGGCAGACCCGTGAAGGGAACCGAAGAAAGCCCCTCCAGCAGCAGACACGACTACTGCACAACAGCGGCAGAGGCCTTTTGCTATCACTCCCCCCTGGGTCTGAAACGGAGGATGGGGACTGGGTAAGGCGACTGAGCCTCCCCCATCCATCCTCCATAGCATGGCAGTCCACTCCAAAGGGGACTGAAAGGGAAGAGGCGGGCGGGCAGCCAATGCAGGGTGCATGGGGCAATTCTACCCTCCACCTGCATTGCATCACCTTGTGGTGGCACCACCCGTGTGAAGCGCACTCTCCTGCCCTATTGCGACCCCAAGCAAACAGACAAGTGGGCCAGTGGCCACACGGGCTCCTGCTGGATGGCATTGCTGCTGCCAGTGCTGTCGCAAGGCAAGGCTGGTGGCGGGGCATGGGTGGCCTGGCTGCAGGGGCCCTGAGGTAAGCGGGTGCGGGGCACATGGGGAAGCTCCACCCCCCACCTGCCTCGCCTCACCTTGTGGCAGCAGCAGTGGTGCGACGTGCACTCTCCTGTTCTGTTGCGGCCACGAGCAACCAGACAGTGGGATGGAGTGGCAGGCAGCTGCAAAATAAGAGATGAGCCAGTTGTCAAGCCTCTGAATTTTGTTCATGTGAGGATGCTGCAGTGTGGAATGTGGTTAAAAGTCACTTTTTTCAGTGCCATGGTAACTTCAAACGGTCACTAATGAACGGTTGTAAATCGAGGACTACCTGTACTTCCAGAGAATATGTTTAAGATTATCCTATAAAAATAGACAATATGAGAGGTACTTGGTGCTCTCTGAGCTTGCATGTTTTCTTGCAGTCGTTTCATTACCCAAACTAGATAACATCATCACCACTGATGATGTTACCTAGTTTGGGTAATACAAGTCTGCAAAAAAAAAAAAAAAAAAAAGCAAGCTCAGAGATCACCAAGGACCCCTCATTTTAATCCCGAGCTACAAATATTCTTCTTTATTAGGCAAGAATATATATCAAATCAATATATATAGTATCTCAGATCTAAACATTTAGACATTGTAATGGGAGAGATTGGTAGTCAAAAATCAAAAGAAAGCTAATAGCATCTCTCTGCACTAACAAAAAATTATTTTGAAATGAGATGGTCAATGGTGTAACTAAGTGGCCATATGGTAAACAAGGAATAAATTATCTCCCTTTTCTTGGGTATCCTCTGTGGGAAAAGAATCAAATTGTTGTTGTATAGACTAAGACTGAAGGAAAAAAACCCCGCAAAATGAAATTCCTCCTTGAGGGTTCTCGGGAGGTATCCGTTCCGTCCCCGGAACCTCTTCGTTGTGAAAAGATTGTTGCCCGACGGAAGGTGTTCAGTGTTGCGCCGTCCGGACTGCGGGGCATTATGGGGGCTTGCGTTTGAAAACCGTTTCTTTTCTTTTCTTTTCCTCTCCTTTCGGCGGATTTGATTAAAATGGCGCCCTAAGGCACGGGCCAGTCAAACACCGGGTTGGGCGGCTCGGGGAGTGGCCCCGCGAAGAGGGAGGAAAGAGGGCGCTCTCCCCGCCCCCGTCCCCCCCGCCTCCGCGAGCGAGGATGGCGAGCCCGGACCAGAAGTCCCCCAACGTTCTGCTGCAGAATCTCTGCTGCCGCATCCTGGGCAAGGGCGAAGGTAACTGTCTGGCTCCCCTTCTCCCCAGAGGGTTGCTCTCTGGCAGGAAGAGAATAAGCGGCTCCTTTGTAGCTGACAGGGCCACGCGGAGCAGCCGGGCTTTCCGGCTCCCCTTCTCAATAATGAGGAGGAGGATGGTGATGATGTTGCAGAATACAGACGAAGCGGACCGCGGGTGGGGTGGGAGAGCAGGCTGATTCACGTGCAATCCCTTGGCAGGGACGAGAGTAGCGCGACTACCTTATGCACTCTTCTTACTCCTCCCCTCGCATCCGGGCGAACTGAAGCAATGGTTCAGTGGGAGCACGAATTGAAACGGCTATTCAGTTATGCCTCTCAGATCTGAAACTAATCATCCCCGGTCCAGGGATTATAGTCCTGGGAATCGTGTTTAGTTCTAGTTTAAATTTCTTAAAGGAATAAGAGAAGCCAGAAGGAGTAGGTGTGGAAGGCAAATAGTGTGCTGGTTGTAAAACTGCATGCAAACATGATTTACCTGTAGGGTAAACAAGATTTATATGTGTAAATTAGCTCTCATTGAAATCATTGATATAATTTTTTGAAAAATGTTCTTAGTTATTAGGCCAATGGACTGTTGTTGAAATGTTGATACCAGTAGCAAGCAGCAAAAGATTCTGCAAGGCCAGTTTCTTGTAGACTATTACAAGAGGTTAAATACATATGTTTACTACTTTCATATATGTTAGTTCAGATGATTCGGTAGGTACAGGTGTGCTACTTAATTGAATGCAGGTAAGTCAAAGGATAGCGAGATATATATACAATGCGAAAATAGATACTATACATAGATAAATTAAAAGGATGGGGTCTTGGGATTCCAAATATTACTGATGTCAAGAATCTAGCTAGAGCTAATTAGCAGCACGTAGAAAGCTTTGTGATCCCCATCACTTTTGTAAAAGATGGATAAAAAGATATAAAATTTTTTTTGAAGATCTTCAGGAACTTCATTACTTTCTCTGAAGACTTTAGTTAGTAGAGGAATCCTTACAACCGTTGCCAAAGCTGCCACAAACATATCAGATGCTCAAGATGGATTTAGAAGCAAGTGAACTGTAGAAATCAAGAGAAGTTCCAGGATTATCCATAGCCACTTTTGGGGGGATAACTGCATCAAAGATACCAAAAGGCCACTGGCATGTCAGGAGAAATGCCCTAATAGACAATGTAAGCCAAAAGGCATATCCACACCAAACAGTGTTTGAAGTCACTACCAAGGGTCTGGCCAACAGGCAGGTCAACTCTGACACAATCTTTGTGGCAAATTGGGCACATGAAAAAACTCTGCCAGACTATTTGCCAAAGTTAACTCTACATCCTGCTCAGAAGAGGCAACTTACAGTCAGAAATCAGTCCATCAGATTTTAAGGTGGAAGTCCAGATAAAAATATGGCGAATTGTGGCCTATAGTTTTTGGAGAAGAAAGCCCTTATTCCAGGCTAGCCATTAAACAATACATGTACCTGAGACTGGCTTAATAAAGAAGACTTTTTAATTCAACTGCATGTCGATAATGAGAGTATGCTTTTATCTAAGGAAAACCAGAAAGGACATTTAGTTAAGTTCATCTATAAATAACTTTCCTCTTGAGAGAAGGGTTTGGTCCAAAACTTTTGTTGTGATGAGAACTATTCAACAAACATTTTTCATGTCAGTTGTGTCTTGGAAGTTGTAATCTAGTAATATACCTCAGATGGGATCGTATCAGTTAACTGAAAGGAAAAAGGGTTTCCCTTCTTTCAGACTTATTTCTAAGTTCCCAGCTGAAATGGGGAAAATGATGATAAAAGCAATTTCAGGAGCATTCACTCTGGATCATGCAAACTGGTGGGTAGAGTGGGAGAGTCCCCAGCCCCAATGCTTAGACCTTCTGGAAACTCTTAGGAAAAACCTTATATTAGCCTTTTTTTTTTTTTTGCTGAGCAGTAAGCATAGCTTTGATCTTAAGGCTCGCCATAAAAATCTCTGTGATAGTTGTAGATCTTTTTTTTAAAAAAAATTATTCCTTTTTCACTATACAACAAAAATAAAAATAAAAATACATTTTTTTCCTTAACAGTACTGTGTTATACATCTCATATATATTATTTACAATTATTTACATTAGTAATCATATCTTTTTGTTTCTCTGTTCTAGCCAATCATAACATTTGTTCCATATCTCATAGAATTCTGTTGCCTCCTTGTCTTTTAGTTCTAGCGTAAGTTTGTTCATTTCCGCGCATTCTAGTATTTTATATATAATCATATCATCTGTAGGTATGTTTTCACCTTTCCAACACTGGGCATATACTATGCGGGCTGCTGTTAATATATGTACAATGATGTATTGGAGTTGTTTTTCCATCTTTAAATTTATTATACCCAAAAGAAATAGTTCAGGTTTGAGTTCAGTTTGCACCTTTGTTATCTCCTGTATCCAATTCCTTATCTGTTCCCAATAGATTTTTGCTTTAGGGCACAGCCACTACATATGATAGAATGTTCCCTCCTTATTTTTGCATTTCCAGCATTCCGGATTCATATTTTTGTACATTTTAGCCAATCTCGCCGGTGTTAAATGCCATCTATAGAACATTTTATATTGATTTTCCCTATATGCCGTTGACAATGTCAGTTTACAATTTCTGTTCCATAATCTTTCCCATTCTTCCAGTTTTATATTTCGGCCCACATTTCGTGCCCGATAGTTGTAGATCTTACCTGTCCTCTTAGCTCCCTCATTGCCAGACTTCTGTAGTTGAGATTGCTTATATCCATATATATAAAAAAGTTCTGATCAATGTACTTTACCTTTCCATCTTTTGCTGTATTGCATGAGTTGTAGCTCTCATTATAAATCACTCTTTCCATTTTCAAAAGTGAAGGGCAGCTCAGTTTTGCAGGCCAGTGCAGATTTTCTAAACTGTTGTGCAATTCATGCATGTAATGGAATTGGTATATGCTTGGCACAAAGATCAGGGATCATATTGAGAGCTGTGGGAAAAATTATTTTTTAAAATTGCTTTTTAAATCTGAATACAAGATAATTTTGTTATGTTCTATTGCATTGTGATGCTATTGAATAAGACATGCCAGAAGCTAGTCCTGGTAAGGATAGTGCTTATCATTGGGCCATGACCTTTTGGAAAAAATGCTCTACTTAATTCCCTGAAGCTTCTTTTTATAGGGATTGTTTTCTACATGTTTCAAAACTTGCTTGAAGGTCTGGGATCTTTAAATAGATTAATCTTTAAATAGATTAATGATTACTTTTCTTTGGGTAAAATGGTGTTCTCAGGCAGCTGGGTAGCTGTCCAGCTGGAGGTAAAAGGAATATGGACTAAGAGCCAAAGACGTCCACATTGTGGAAAATTGTGAAAGTATGTCTCGCTCTAACCCTTAAATTGTTTCGGAAGGCACTAATTTGTTCGTTTGTTGCTTCAGTAGGCCTTTAGCCTTTAAGATCCATTATAAGCAGCTCAAATAGTCTTCAACATATGACTGGTTGGTTAGTGGCTATTTGTAGTTATGATGGATTCGGAGAGCACTTCTGGTCATAGTAAAGTGTCACACTGTCTGCCCTCCCCACAGTTACACGTCCGCATTTCGGGTGCTTGGCAGTCTGTATTTACAACCAGTTACAAGTTCCCTGCGATCATGTGATCACCATTTGCAATCTTCTCTGCCAGCTTCCTCAGAAAGTCAATGTGAGCTGGCAGGGAAGGTTGCAAGCTGCCACTGCTGCTTGCTGAAAGGATTCCCTCTTGTCTCTGGAGACTGGTTGAATGAGCTGCCAGCTGAGGGAGCTAATATTCTTCTATAGTATACAGAAATAAAACTTAAATCATGATTTAAGCTTCTTTTCTAAATCCCCCCTCCCCCCTGCAGAAGGAGGTGAGTTCTCCTCTGTGCATGGAAGAGAACCCCTCATTTGGGGGTGCAGAAACTAAACTCATGAAGATCTAGGCTTCTTTTCTGTACCCCACAGAAGGATGTGAGATCTCCTCTAGTGGGGTGCAGAAATGGACTTACATCTTCATGTTTAAGCTTTGTTTCTGCATCCCATTGGAGGAGTTTTCTTTTGTGGGGTGCAGAAACAAAGCTTAGATAGTGTAGATATTAATGCTTTAAGCTTTTCCCCCCTGCATGCCAGAAAAGGGTTTTCAGCTCTGCTTCATGCAAGGAATGGAATTCTTCTGGTGGGAAGCAGAGAGGCATCTTAGAGCTTCATGATTTAAGCTTTGTTTCTGTTCCCACCAGAGGAGTTCCTTTCCATGCAGGAAAGGAAGCTGAACTCCAGTGGGGTGCAGAAATGGAGCTTAAGATGCTGGAAGGCCTCAAGAAAATGACACCAATGGGGTGCAAGGTGACCTCTGTAGGAAGGCTGTGCCTTGCATCAACTAGATACGAAAAGTAAGTGGAACATTTTACAAGTGTTGCTGGTCACCATAGTTGGCTGAGGCCTCCAGGGCCTCCTCCACCCTTGAGGCACCTATCAATCCTTTTAATGACCGACACCATCACTTAACAACCACAATTAGGAGAACTGGGATTGCTGTTGTTGAGCAAAGTGGTCATATGAGCACCTTGCTTAATGACAACTTTGCTCAATGATTTGAGATTCCAGTCCCAGTTGTGGTTGTAAGCTGCGGACTACCTGCATTTAATTTAAATGTATAATTACGTTGTATATATTGTATGATGATGTATTTTAATGGTTTGTGTTATGCACACCACCTTAACTGTGCTTTACATCAACATATCAGAATATAATAAAACATCCATTATAACGAAAAAATGCTTTGCAAGTTTATAAGCAGAAACACTGTAGACAGGTTCTCCTGCTCCAGAAAGTGATGAGCAGGAATTTACCGCCCTAAAAAAAGCTGCTGGCTGACAGCCTGATGAGAGAATTAATGTTAGTTTCCCTTATCACCATGGCATAGGTCTGAAGTTATTCTAGATCAGTTTTGACTTCTGATCCTTATCTATGCATATACTATATGTCATTTCTGATGCTTCGTCTCCCAGAGAAACTTAAAGTGTGCCCCAGGATTGGTGCACAGAAATAAACTGCTCAGGGACAATTTTGTCAGAGAGCCCAGATTGCCTTCTGTTCCTAGAACCAACTACTAGTTGGCTTCTAGGAACAGAAGCCTGTCAGATCATTGGAAAACTCCCCAAACACCCTCTAAAAACCTAGATCATGAGGTGCCTGGAGCCGATTCTCTTACAAATGTTGCTGATAAATAAGTAGATTTCTTCTTTTTGTGTTGCAAATATTATGTAATGTAGAGAAGACAGTTTGGAAGATTAGAGGCCACAATGTGGGTTCCTGAAATGGGAAGAAAGAAACATTGAGAAAAAATGTAATCAAGACAACAGTCAGCTAAAAGAAATCTCAGTCCAGGCAGAACTCAATCTAAGTAACTGAAGCTCTTCCCAAATTCTCACAAAAATGGAGTGGGGGGGGGCAATTCAGGTCATTGAGACTTGCAAGATTGATGTTAACTCTTCCAAGTAACCAGACTAGGAGACCAAAAGTCATGCATACTAATAATGTACTACCTTTTTTATAAGGTTATAGTAACAGAATCTTGAACATGAGCCTGTTCCTCCCTATCCAGATTCTGGTTGCCTGCAAATACAAAGTTAGGACTTTTGCTGCATCCCCCATTGGAACCGGGTAGAAAAGCACATCAGTGTATTGATAATGTCTTACCCCAAATCAACAATGGTCTTCTATTGATGGCATTATATAGATGTTAAAAAGGATGAAGGGAAAGGACCTAGTTTTCTAAAACTCCATTATAGAGCACTTAAGGTGCCAACATCTCCCCCTGCCACTATTGACTAGAAGATGTACCCATCTAGAGAGGAGTGGAACCACTCAGAGTCGCCTCAAACTGTGCAGACATTCAAATTTAATTCAGATCTGGAGATAGTGATATTTTCAAGGGTGAGATATGCTGCCAAAATGTGTTTCATTGAAATCCTAGTTTGATTCTGTACACCAAGACTGAAATACAAAACTTGAGTCCGATATCCTACAGCTGAAGTAGGTATTTTAGTCATATGAGAAAACACAACTCTCAAGGAACATGCTTTGGTTTATATATGTGCTGCGGTGTACAGTTTGCTAATTGCAGTTTTTGCAACACCAAGAGGAAACTGCAAAATATTATGATGATGGTTGCATCCATATTATGAAGATAATTGCATGTTAGGATGTTCTCATTAAATAATAATAAAATTATTTCTCTTTTGTAATTTTTAATTATTGTAACAACATTTGTGTAGCTAGAATTTTGCAGAATGCCAAAGGGCATTATCTTTTGAAGGAATGAAAGGGGGCGAGCGAGGGTTGGAAAGTGGAGATTGTGAAGATACAAGGTTATATCTAGACCCAAAAGCAGAGAGGAAGCAGAAAAAGCTGTGTATAGCTTTTGAAATATGAGCAGGAAGGGAGATGCGATTAAAAAAATATTTTGGTGGTGGAAACATTGACAAAAGTGAGGAACGAGGGTGAAAGAATGGGAGTCCATGGGGAAGATGCAATGTTCATTCATCTTAATTGGAAGTTTGAGGTCAGCAACCAGAGGTTTAAAGCACATCAAAATAGGGGAAATAATACAATCTCAAGCAAACTGTTGCCAGAAATAGCAAAATGAGTTTTTGCACAAAATGAAGTATTTCATCTTTCTTTTTAAGAGCACTTAACTTATGCCTAAAATCCCAAGTCATTGAATTCAAAAGCTCAGATTTTTCTAGTTTTTTTAAAATTTACTTCTGACCTCAAATACTTGTTTATTACTAATTACCTTATTAATGGAAAACCCATTCAGCTAAATGTTTTAGTAATTTTTTCATTTGCTCCATCAAGTCTTTGTCAACATAGTAACCACATATTTAATTTAATTACACATTTTCATATTTTTAAAGCTACAACAATTAGAATATTTTATTCTGGGGATTCTTTTCCATTTTAACTTTATATACTAGTCTCTATATACTATTTCCTTTCCAATTTCCCAGAGGATTTGCTGAGAACCCCTTTTAGGCTTTGAAATATATATATATTAAATAATGGAGTGTAAATTCCTCTAATACATTAATGAAAAGAAGGAAATATATATTGCATAATAGATGGTAAAGAACAATCACCACTAATCATTAGGGAAACATGGTTTTATAGCAATTAATATAAAAACGCACATGATTTAAATTGCTAAAAGATGTGTTAGGAATATGCCTTCATCAAATTGATAATGTATGCTTTTTGCTGTAGGCACTTTGAGATCAGAATAGCATATAATAATATCATTAATTTTTGGAGAATGTTCTGTAAATGTGTTCATTAAGAGGTTCTGCCAGGATAGTCAAACAAAGACATAATCTTAAAATTATTATTGTTCACATAAGTTTTTGTATTTTTTTCACTCCTAAAGAGAGGTTTCTGAAATCTTTCAACTGGCATATATGTGTTTTTGGGCTTATTCTAAATGGCATCCTTATTAACTCTAAAATATATATTCTCACATTGCTATGTTGTATATTCATGAGATGCAATTAATTCATTTAAATAAGAGTTTTTCGGGTAATAAAAGTTAAGGGGTAGTTGAGGGTGTTTCTCTTCTATTTTAATTATAGTTATAGTGAATGTTAATATGATTAGATTACTGTTTAATTTTTGTTACTGGGACATAGTTAAGCCCCAGTGTTTTGAAAATTAAGATAACAAATAGAGAAGAACATGCAAAATAGATGTTAATTTTGCTATCTTTATATTGGTTTATGCCAGCTTGTGAAGTCCACTAGGATCTGCAAGATGAAAGCTTGTTTTTCAAGATATCAGCTCTTTCCTTCTGCTTTTGGAAAAGTCATTTGGCATTTATCCCATTGCATTTGGCATTCTTCATTTTGCTGATCTAGTTTTGCCAAATATGAAATGAAGTCTCTAGTAAAAACAAGGAATTAAAGATCAGATGGTGAAAGGAATGCATCTCAAAGATCACATTAGGCTTTTTTTTTTAAATGCTTGGATATATTTTTCTCCCTTCAGATCTGCAGCTTGGCATTTTTATCACTGAAATATGCTACCATTTTTTTCTTTTCTAAGTTTATCAAAGCAAATAAGTAAACAATAAGCATATTAGGACCAAGGTTCTGATGATCACTCAATTTTCAGTGAGTATAGAATGCTGAATACTGAAGGAATAATTATTGTATGCAGGCTCCACTTGTGTATTTCTTGAATTTTGCATTTTTACAATGCTTTATCAGTTTCCTGCCACCCCTCACCCCCCACCCCCGTCCAACCATTTAAAGACATAGAATTAAAGGTTTCTTTAAATAAAGAACTAAAGTCTTAAATACTGAATGTTCATAGTGAATTTAGGAGTAGAATAAAGAGCTGATTATTGGGTTCCACGAGCAATGGAATGCAATGGCTGACAGTCTTACCAGACATTGACATAATACAATATATTAAGCCATAATATGGTTTGGTTTTTATTTACACACCATATGACATCAACCATGATGGCTTTCACAAGTTATGTCTCAATCACTTTGAGGAAAGAGGTAATATAACCCCCCCACTGTTTTTCTTTTGCTGTTCTATAATGTTTACAGACTACAGATGCTTGTACATAGAAAAACATGAATGTTATCAAAAGTGTGTGTGAGTGCATTTTTATATTGATGATTACTAAAGCTGCCATTGGCTAATTGGTACTGATTACCCTCAATCCCACAATATCTGGTGACTCTTAAGGGCTAAGCAAGGGGTTGGAAAAACTGAGTGATGTATTTGATGGTGAAAACACAATACATGTTCTGCCTCCATTTAGAATGATCCAAAATTAGATTTATATGCTGCTCCAGCATATGCAGCTGTTTAAATCTAGCTTTCTGGTTTTCTTTCCATCAGCTTTTGACCTGAGAAATCAGCTTTAGAAGGAATAATATATTGTTTAATTATAAAGATTCAAGTGAGCAATACTGAAAAATCAAGACATTATTTGAAGTGTGAATGGTTGAAAATGCAAGCTTGTTTTGACTTAGATTGGAAGTGCTATTGGAAGTTATGATTTTAAACTGAAGCTATACACTCTAGCTGCAACTGAAACTCCCATTAATGCCTTAAGCATAGCTCTATGCTTGGTATTTCTCTCTCTCCCCCCCCCCCCCGCGCTTTTTTCAATCAGGAGGAGGCAACTTGTGGCTTTTAAGTATCCTATTGTCCCGAGGTCCTGATTTCCTCCTAAGCTCTGTGATTGCAACAATAAAATTAATGGAAAAATTACTACAAGGCACAAATTCCTCCCTCTCTTCAAAATAAAGATGGAAATAGAAGTCTATGAAGCAAACTATTCTAAATTACCACTATTAAACCATCTCTAAAAATCACATCTCTAAAAATCATTTTTAGGGACTTTCCATCCATAAAAATCTCAACTCCCAAATTTTGTTTTAAAAAATTGGCTTTCTTCTAATGACATCACATCTCTCCATGTGACATCATGTGCAGCCTTCAGTTGATTGGGGGAGTGAGTCAATGCCCCCTATTTTTACAAGGTTGTGTACATATGTTTTGTTTATTAAGGAGAGAGGAAGCAACTGAAATTGAAAGGAAACAACTGAAAAATGTGTGAAAAAACCTGGCTGCTTAAATCAAACACCTGGAAACCATTGTAATTTTTGAATCATTGTTTTAAGAATTTTGCTAACCTAGTTGATTTTTGAGTTGAACAAATAGATGTTCTCCCTTGACAAGCTATGTAAAAAATCTCATCTAGCTTTTTAGAGTTGGGTTGCTTTGTTTAATTACTTAACCTGGCCCTGTTGTGAATGGTATTACATTAATTGTCTTATAAATAAATAAAATTTATGCTTCAATCTGTGTCATCTGCTTCAGCTACAGGCAATATATAATTGAAATTGTTTTTAATAGATTAGAAGCTTCTAAAGCCTTGGGTTTAATTGAGGAAATGCAATGTATCTTTCTTGGGTTTGTGATGATTGCTTCCAAAATGATTTAGATCAGTGGTTCTTAAATATTTTGGTCTCAGGACCACTTTATATGCTTAAAAATGATTGAGGACCCCAGAAAACTTTGGTTAATGTGAGTTACATCTATAAATATTTACTATATTAGAAGTTAAAACTGAGAAATTTAAAAATATTGATTTGACTTCATAGACCGCCTGAAAAAATCCCCAGACAGTACTTTGAGAGTTGTTGATTTAGATCAAAGATCTTGATTGTATAAGACCACACTTTATCCATTCATGCTGCTGTATTATGAAGGCTTCGTTTTTAAGGAGAAATTTCCTGACAGAACAATTAACCAGTGGAACAACCTGCCTCCAGATGTTGTGAATGCTCCAACACTGGAAGTTTTTAAGAAGAGATTGGACAGCCATTTGTCTGAAATGGTATAGGGTTTCCGGCCTGAGCAGGGAGTTGGACTAGATGACCTCCAAGGTCCCTTCCATTTTTTTATTTTTTTATTATTATTATTATTATTATTATTATTATTATTATTATTATTATTATTATTATTATTATTATTATTATTATTATTATTATTTCTTCTATCAGTTTAGTAATATATGTGATGTTATGGCTTCCAAGTCTTGAAAAATCTCTGTTCAGTGATGAATATTTTGGGACAACATTGAGTTGTTCATTATCAATTTGTCCTAAGTTCAAAGATTGTTTGGAAGATAATACGGGTGGAAAAAAACATGCCTTTTTATGAACTCTTTGAGAGAAAGATAGGATACATTATGATTAAATAAACAAATACAATGAAATATTTGCAATCTAACTCTGATTTCATTTCAGCTGATGTAGCTCAGCAGTTTCAGTATGCAGTGCGAGTCATTGGAAGTAACTTTGCCCCTACAGTTGAGAGAGATGAATTTCTTGTGGCAGAAAAAATTAAAAAAGAACGTAAGTTTATTTTGAATTTGCTTTTTAATGGTGTTTAGATTTATTTTTATACAGTTCGTACTGCTGTTAAATTGTACTTGATTAGATTCACTTTACTACTTATCAGTGCTGCATTATTACTCCAGTAATTTTTATAAAGCCTAACTAAAATTTAGTATATGTTCAAATGAATTTAAACATATCACTGTTAGCTGAAATTAATACAGAGAAAACATAATGCAGAACAAATGGCTTTATGCACTTTTTCAATTCTTTTTTAATGTCACTTATAACTACTGTAGTGAAGAAAATATGAAATGACAATTTGATGCACTCTTGATAAGTCTCAGAATTCTATGCTCTCTTTGCTGTTCCCATCATGGTTGGTATCAACCTCTGAGGGCATCAGGTGGATTGTCTGGCTCAGATAGTATTTGCTTGATTATTGTCAATAACACACAAAAAGATCTGAGATGCAGAAGAGATTCTAACTTAAAGCAATTCTAAATAATGAGTAAGGGGATAACAAGAGGCTTGTTTAAAGTAAGGCCAGCTGAACTTGAGGGAATTTAGAGTAGACTTAAACAATCATAATAACAATAAAATAAACTTGTATACCGCCCAACTCAGTCACTCCAGGTGTCTAGCAACAATTAAAAGAAATTACAAACTTTTAGCCAAACTTTTAGATAACTATTAGACAAACTTATAGACTTTAGTGGAGTCTAGTATAGGTGAATTCTAAATCTGAGTTTTTGCCTCACCCCATTCTTTTATTTTTTAATCTTTTTAATGGCTTGGCATATATATAGGTTACAATAGCAATTGGGACTGGGAATACTGTCATTAAGTGATAATGTCGTAAAGTACAATATAAGTTACCACAATGCTTAGTGATGGCAATCCTAGCAACCATCTTAATCCCAGAACCATGCAATAGTTAAGAGGTGGGAGTAAGGGTGGTGCTGTGGGGGTGGGGGTAGGGAGTGCATGCATACCAGTGAGGGCCTTGTGTGGGTGGGCCAGCAAGTGGCATAGTGAGGGCCTTGTGTAGGTGGGCTAGCAAGTGGCATAGTGAGGGCCTTGTGTGGGTGGGCCAGCAAGGGGCATAGTGAGGGCCTTGTGTAGGTGGGCTAGCAAGTGGCATAGTGAGGGCCTTGTGTGGGTGGGCTAGCAAGGGGTGTAGTGAGGGCCTTGTGTGGGTGGGCAATGGAGAACATAGTCAGGTCAGTGAAGGTGCAGGTGGAACAATGAAGGCCACTGGCAGGCTAGCAAAAGATGCAAGTGGGCACCAGAGAGGATGAGTGTGAGAGGGTCGGTGGGAGCTCAGGTGGGTGAGTGTATTATAGAGTACAAGATCCCTGCTCTGGGATCTTGTACTCCATAGTGGGGCTCCTCAGGAGAAAAAGTGATAGGATTGATTTACAGGAGCAACTGCAACATTCCTTCCTGGCTTCCCTATTGACTTTGATTGTGTGAAGCCATCAAGGAAGGTCACAAATGGCAATCATGTGACCTCAGCTCGCAGCAACATTGTAATTGCATGATCACATAACTGCAGGGTCACAGCTGCAACTTCATGAACTAGTCATAAGTTACCCTCATTCAGTAGCATCGTAATTTTGAACAATTGCTGAACAAGTGGTCATAATTTGATTAGTTGTGTTATGAGCAGTTATCCTTCCTCCCCTGGCTCCCCTTTAAAAAAATAACATAATTCTAAGGTATCTTGACCAGTATCTTTAATCAGATCTTTAAGACCTCAAATGTAGATTTTTTTTTCTTTCTCCTTCTCTTTCTCCTTGTTCTCCTCTCTTTCTCTTTCTCTTTCTCTTGAAAGTTCCCATTTCCTTTATAGATTGCTGAGGCAGGAATTTTTCTGCTGTGGTCATCTTATTATTTCATGAAGATGGAGGTTGCCAAAATACAAGCACTTTGGAAGGGTAGCTTTTGACTATTATGCACTTACTGGTTGTGGGAAGTGAGGCAGGGAGCAATGATCCTATTTCATCCTACACCGTCCACTGTTTTCTCTGCAGAACAATAAGGCGAGCCATTTTTTAATTGCAAATATGTATAGAAAAATGCTGTATAAAGAGCAGGTTGGACAGTTTTCTCTTTGCAGCAGGAAGTGGGGATTTGCCCCTTCATTTCTTCCCTCCTTCCATGGACAAGACAAGAAACTTAAGGGGAAGAGGTTACCTTTTTGACAGTTTTGCCCTCTTATGACATCCACATCTATCTGTCTATCAGTCTGTCTATTAATCTATCAAATTTATATAGTCACCCATCTAAAAATGTGATTGAGTGGTGTTTAATAAAACTATAACTCTTGAATGACGTCAAATTGTGCTTGATTTATATAGCTAGTATCCTTGTAATCATGTCGATAAATGAACAGTTCAAAGTTTTCACAAAAAGAAAAACCAAGCATTACATGAGTATATAGTATTCATAATTGTATACCTTAGAACCATTCTCTCACTTTAAGCCCTGGCATGGATATATTTTTTGGATTTATCTTGAATAATGTGTTGTAATTAGGAGGAGTGTGACTCTTAATCTTGGCAAAGAAGTAATGTCTGCATTTCCATTTTGGACATTTATATCATGTTTTCTTCAAATCAGTACCACAGAGGATACAATAGAGCAGCTTTCTCCAACGTTTTTGGGTTGGAGGCGCGGAGTGGGAAGAAGGGATGGTTTTGTGTGAGGGGCAAGCATGTGCACATGCACAGCTTCATTTGTGTGAGCATCCGCCGCTTGTGCAAGTGGGGCTGCATGTGCACATTTGCTCACCCACTGCTGGCGGGGCCCGGTTCCGAATGGACCATGGTCCAATAGTGGGCTGTGGCCCAGAGTTTGGGACCCCTTCAATAGAGGCAAGTACTATCAAATATAACAAAGATTTGTGTTTTCCCATTAATTTACACATTATTTTGCATTTTTATGTAAGTGAGGCAGCTCTTGTGAAGAGCTAATCATCTTTATGCAGAAAAACCTTTTCCTAGCACTTAGATCACTTATATAATAATAAGTAAAAGGTTGTTCTTTATGAAGAATGAATAGATGCATGCATTTGGTTCTTAATGCAACATAAATGTGAACAATATTGAGATAAAATTTTTTATGATATAATAGGAATTGTTGGAGGCCAACCTTGTAATATAAACCAGCAAAATCTATATAGCAGTAAAACATCCAATAGCAATGTCATTTGCCTTCGAAGAGCTTCTTGTATCAATGCTGAATAAAACACAATTTGCTTCACAATACTGCCCCTAAAGTGCCTTTCTCTATTACAGTTGTGCGCCAAGGAAGAGAAGAACATGCTGCTGTATTTTCAGAGCTCTACAGAAAACTTTACTCACAGGTAAAGGAACGAACTCTACTTGGGCTGTGCAAAAATTTTTAGAAAACCATTAGCAAAATGAAGCACCTCTTGAAGCATTAAAGCAGCCAGGCTTCTAAAAGGGTTCACGTTCCCTTTTGCTGTTGCGGAACAACATATATAGACAACTATGAGAACCTTGTGAAGGCCCCTTTGGCTCTTTTTCTCCCTTTGACAAGAGAGAAATGGGTAATCTTTGAGTTATGTCCATTTGTTCAGTGACCATTCAAAGTTACGATATTGCTGCATGCATGAGATTTATGATCAGTCCTCAAAGTTCTGGCTGTTGCAGCACTCTAGCAGTCACATGCTCAATATTTGGGCACTTGGCAACCAGCCTACATTTACAACCAGTTGCAACCTCCCATGTTCTTATTCTCTGGCCTTGCACAAACTGCTTTTGCTTCAGTTCCTCCATTCGCCTATCTCCCCCCCCCCCCCCAATGTCTACCCTTTGAGCCACCCTGTACTCTACCACCTATTCTTGTTGCAAATGCCACACCAGTGCAGCAGAGCTAGGCCCACTTAAGAAGGAGCTATGGGACTTAGCTGGCAGAAGAAGCAGGATGGCAGGGCAGACACAGGATCCCCAACTTCCACTTTAGACATGAGCAACAATAGCCCTCAGACCATGGGCCCATTGAGCTTCCTTTAGCACAGGGGTAGTCAACCTTGGCTCTTTTATGACTCGTGGACTTCAATTCCCAGAATTCCTGAGCCAGCTTGGCTGGCTCAGGAATTCTGGGAGTTGAAGTCCACGAGTCATAAAAGAGCCAAGGTTGACTACCCCTGCTTTAGCAGATGAGGCTCCGCTGCCCTGCTGGACTCACTGGGACTGTGTCCTTGTTTAACACCTGGATCCTGGAGCAGCTGTGGGGGGAGGAGGACAGTGATGGTCAGCTCAAGGCAGGGGTAGGTGGTAGAACACAGGGTGGCCAAAGGGTAGATATGGGGGGGGGAGTTAGGCTGGTGGGGAGATCCGAAGCAATGGCAGTTTACACAGGATAGGAGTGGCATGAGATCCTTGCCTAAAGATTGCAATCAGGACTGCCCAAACTGTCATTACTACTAGGTGGTATGGTTACATGATGTTTTGCTTAATGACCAGTTTGCTTAACAAGGGAAACTGCAGTCCCAATTAGGCTTGTAGCCCAAGGACCCGCTGTACATCATTTGTACTAATGTCATTGCTTTGCAAAACCTTGTTCCCTGCAATATCAGTTTGATCATAGTTTTTAGTCTTGGAAATGTATTGTGTTCCCTTATGTTCTGTGATACCGTAATGAAATCTTGTCGTTATGAAAATAAAATGAATAGCAATGACTTTTTATGGAAAGGTCATAGACCATCAAGGTATATTTTGCTTTTTTTATGTTAAACTTATCTTCCTGTTCTATTTTTAAGTTAATGTATATTGATTAATTGATCATATATTCCTTCAGTCCCTTAAATAATGTTGGTTTTATTTTAATTCTTTTTTGGTACATTATGTCTAGGATTCCTTAAACATACTGTATATGATAATTGACAATATATTAATCTTACACAACTAAACCCGCATATACATAAGCAAATTAATTATTCCTTGGCATGGTTGAGTTATTTCTTTCAATAGAGGAGGCTGCTAAAAGATTTTGAGATTCTGAAAATGGTTAAAAGGCTGCTTAATGCAATTGCACCTGAGCAGCTAATGACTCAAAGAGAACTATTGGTCTTTTCTTTAGTTTTCTAGTTTTCATAATTTATCTTGCAGAATCAAATCATTTAAACAAACCTGAAAGTATCTTGGAATGTCCTGGCAAGGACATGTCTTATTTTAGTAGGAATCCTTCCATTACTGATGCTTGATATCAGTTCTTCTTTGTGTGGCTGTGATAGGTCGTTCATTGAAACAGTTTGGTCTACGCAGTCTGTCCACTTGGTTTTACTAGCACCATCAAATGTAGAAGGTGGAAATGAAATAATTTGAAGCCAATGCCGTGTATAAACACAAAAAAACGTTATAAGTACAAAAGGTGCAAGTAGGCAATTGCTGATACTTTAAAGTGTAAGTGTGTGTGCATGCGCACGCACATATGTACACTTATATACACAAAATGATTGTGACAATAGATCTGTCTGTCTGTAAGTGATTTATTCTCTTTGAAGCTGGCTGCGTGATTGGCTGCTGCTGTAGAATTTAAAGACCAGTTTTGCAGAAATAAACAATAGCTGGTTAGATTTCTTGGAACTTGGGGTTACCTATTCATGCTATTCTGAAATGATAAAGTACACAATACTTGCTCTGCTCTGAACAAGTGATCTTTTTATATTTTGAAGTCTGGTTGTCATATCTAATTGTTGCCTATTATTTATAGGGCGTTTTGAAAAACAGATGGTCAATTCTCTACCTCCTGCTTAGCCTCAGTGAAGATCCGCGTAAGCAGTCAAACAAGGCAAATAGCATTTTAAATTTTGTTTATTAAATATGTATTTGTTTATGTAGACGTTAACTTTTAAAATCTAATTTTTGTTTATAAAATTTGACATTGAATTTTCTTAAATGTTTGAATTTCATTGATTTGTCATTCTTATGAGCTAAATGACAAGCCAGTGAGTTTTAATTGATTAACAAGATTAAAATGTTTTTAAATGACTGGTTAAATAATTTAATATATTCTTCTGTCTAAAAACTTCACTGAAATTAGTAGCAAATAATACTCTGAATGTATGTCGTACTTGGTGTGCCACTGCACAAAAAGCCTCTTTTTCATTACAAGAAATCTTTTGCCTGATAGGCCTGGTAGCTAGCAAAAGGCATCAATTGATCTATGTTAGCAAATAAATTTATAAGGAACAAAAATGTGTTTGATATTTCTGCAATCTACAGTCGGTTGTCATTGAGAAGTTAGAAGTGAATTCATGCATTGGATGTAATGAAAATATCTAAAATATCCAGGGAAAAATGGACTTGGCTCTAGGAATGTTTTATTACTGTTGACTTATTTTAGATACATAGTTAATAAAAACAAATAACAGTCAGGTTTCTAACAGATGTAGTTTCTTAAACAATTTCAAGGTCAGAATATCAAATTTTCTTCAGTGAGAAATACCTATATTCTGACTTGTTGACCTATTTCATCATCTGCATGAGATTTGTTAAGCTGTAACATTCAACCTATTTCAGTTTTGTTACTGGTTATATTGGGTGGTTGCTGAAAAAGCTGGCATTCTCTGAAATTTAATCCAAAAAGTCCAGATATGTTTTCTTTTCTTTTTGTTTTACATTTGGTGTTACAAAGAGCTGCAATAATGTCTTTTTTATTCACTGATAGGATAATAGAGATCCACTTTGGTGTATTGGTTAAGGTGCTGGCCTAGAAACTAGGAGACTTTGAGTTCTAGTCCTGCCTTTGGCATGAAAGCCAGCTGGGTGATCTTGGGCCGGTCATGCTCTCTCGGCCCAACTCACCTCACAGGATAGTTGTGGGGAAAATTGGAAGAAGAAGGAATATTGTGATATTTGCTGTCTTACATTACTTATAAAGTACTAAAGCTGTCACAAACATCTAATAAGTAAATCAATAAAATAATGTTAAGCTAATAAGATAAAACATAAAAACCATTTTGCTGGATTATGGAGTTGTTCATGGCTCATCTTTACCATTGGTGTTCTGCAGAACAGTGTAAGAAACACTGATTTGGATGATGCTTTAAGGTTATGATTTCTCTATGAGGTATCCTTAAAATGTGGACCTTTTTTTCCCCCCAAGGTTTCAAATTTTGCTACCCTCTTTGCTCAAGCTCTACCACGGGATGCTCACTCAACTCCTTACTACTATGCTAGACCTCAGAGCCTTCCTCTGAATTATCAAGACCGGAATGTCCAGCCTGGCAGTATGGGAAGCAGTGGGATCAGTAGTATAGGGATATATGCCCCAAATGGGCCAACGCCAACTCCACCAACATTTCTTCCAGGGTAAAGGAAATGTGTCATTTTATTTATTCTTTATTTTATTCAGTTTCAGCATTGCCTGACTTCAGAGTGACTCTATGTTTTAAATATGACTCTCAGGTTCACAATAGAGTTTTTTGTGTTCTCTGAGCTTGATTGTTTGCTTGCAAATCTTTTGTTACCAGACTAGATAAAATCTAGTGCTAGAAGGGAATGGAGTTTGCTATCTCTTTATCTAAAATAACTTGCCCTATCAGTGTTGGAAACTTTTGCTAGTTCCTTGATTAGGCTGTTGTTTACTGTTTGATAGTTCATTTGATTGTTTGTCTGGTGTTAATCCAGTGGTTAATCTCTGCTTATCTTGATCTTTTACTCTTTTTATTCAGTTTTAGCCTTAAACAGCTAAAACTTTTACTAACCTCCTGAGAGCAGGATTTTCAGCCCCTGAGCAGAGAGGCACTCATGCCCAGCCTGTGCTGGCCTTTCCTTCTCCCCTGAGGCACCCTGCCCTCCTTATTTTACTGTGCTGCCTTCCTGCTCAGGAACTGATATTCCTCCTTGCTGAAATTCAAGCAGGATTTTCAGCCCTGAGCGTCTGCGCTGAACCTCCCCGAGCTTCCCTCACCTACCTGAGGCACCCTGTGCTCCTTACCTTACTGCTCTGCCTCTCTCCTCTGGGACTGAAAATCCTGCTTAGATTTCAGCTCCCTCTCATCTCTGGGAGCTGGCTGAAAGAGCTGCCAGCTAAAGAATTTCAGCTCTGTTCATGAAGGAGAGTGGAAATCTTTCAGCGGGTTGCAGGAAAAGCAGTCAGGCAGTTGGTAGCAGCAGCAACCTTTCTTGGCGACTTCTTCATTGACTTTCTGGAGAAGCCAGCAAGATTGCAAATGGGTATCTCATGGCCACAGGGCATTTGGCAACGAGACTTAAATGTGTACAGATTGACAAGCACCCAGATCAAGATCATCTGACTATGGAGTGTCTGTGTCACATTTTGGGACAGTTGTAAGTGCTTTATAGCCATAAAGCACCCTTTCTGAGCTGATTGTTATTTCAAAATGTCATTAAGTGAACAATCATAAATTGAGGACTTACCAGTATATAGTCTATTATTGAGGGACCTCTTAAGCTCTAGAAGAAGAACTTATTATAATTAATTATTCCAGATTAGGTTTTTTTCTGTATTTTAAATTGTTGGGGATTGTGTATAAGGATATCAAGAATTATTTTACTATGCAATCTATATTGTTAAGTGCTTAGAATGATTCCATGGTAGTAGTGTAGAAAATCTCAGTATATTATCTTAAAATATATTTGTTGGCCTTAATGAGGCTTATTGTTGAATGCATTCTAAATTTCAAAGCAGGATTTAGAAAGTGCAGTATTTTGTTGATAAATCTCTTCAGTTTGATAAACTTAATACATTACTTATTATGGTAAGTGGTGTGGTAATTATAGATAGTTCTCATTTAACTACTGGTTCGCTCACCAACTGCAATTACAATGGTGTTGAAAAATAATTTGCAACCAGACCTTGCCTTTATGACTCTCTTGGGTCTCTAAAGCAAAACAAAGCTGAAGTAAGATCATAAGCACAATCACAGGTTCACTTAGTGATCACTTCACTTAACAACCACGTTGCTGGTCCCAATTGTGGTTGGTAAACGAGGACTATTTGTGCTTAGCTGATTTCTTAGTCTGAGAACCTGAGAATTTCTCAGTCTTTTCCCCACGATAGCTTAGCAACATGACCTTGAATATAGCTAGTAAGAGACAAGTGTCTCAGGTATGGTGACTATTTCTCATCTGCACCATATACGAACTTTTGGATAAGAGACATTTCCATTGCTAAGAATAGTCTTTCTTGCAGGATTGAAATAAGTTTACTAAAATATTAGAGGAGGTCTACCAGAAATTATTTTATTATTTTTTATGTATCAAATTTCTGCACTGCCCATCTCACTTAAATGACTTTTGGTGGCTTACAAATAAAAACCATACAGCCATATAAAAAAGTCAAGTAATCATTGAAACAAAGCTTTGAGGCTTGCCTTGGCAGGTCTAAATTTAGTAATTCAGTGTGGAAGACAGTTTCTCTCAGAAGGCATTTGAAATGTCAGTCTCTAATGTCCCATTAAAGGACATTATTTTGTTATATAACTTTTTTGGTAGCAAACAACTGAAAGGATGAGAATATGTTTCTTCGGTATTGTATTTAATATACTAGAGAATATATCTGCTGAACATTATAAAGATTTTCGAGGCTTCCTCTTACACTACAGGGCTATACAGCTATGAGTTGAATATGAAGGAAACACATGAGAAATCCTTTGCTTTTATAGTGATGATATTTTTTTTATATATGTATATTTTCTGTCTGCAAAACTTGAATTAGGCTTAGCTGGAACACCATTGGACAGCCATGGAAAGCAAAAATATTTGGAGCATTTCATGTATTTTATTGCCATTTTATCATTATTATATTAATAGCGGTTTCTTTTCTTAGACAATCCTATCAACGTACAGGAGTAGGAGATTGCCTCCGACAACAGCTGGGGACACGGCTTGCATGGACATTAACTGCAGGCCAGCCTACATTACAGAATTCTACCTCAAAAGGCCTGTCAACTGCAGTTTCACGTAATCAGCCAAGATCAAGGCGGGAGGGTGACATAAGTGGTAAGCGAAATGTATTTCATTGACTCTGCAGTGTGTGTAAACTTTCATAGTGAAAGAGCCTAAATCAATTGTCAAATTGGGGGCTTCATGTATTTTGTCCATATTAAAAACTTTAGTATAAAGTTTTTAAAATATAATTCTTTGGAAATAAGTTCTAGTATGTTTATTAGTTGCTTAAATGCTACTGAATTATGTTTGCTCTTGGCAACTGCATGGAAAAATGCTTGGCATCTTGACCAGTCTCCTGCAGCAACTCATATCTTTTTGAAGTAAATTTCCATAATCTCCATTGTCTTTTGGTACTTCCATCAGCCTTGCCAAATATAATCATTTTTCCTACTTCATTCATATCACTTGCATGAGTTTGTGAATTTCTGCTTGATTGTGATCTCCTTAATCAGACATTAGTCTTTATTTGGCTCAGAATCAGTTGACTGGCTATTCTTGCAGTCATGGTAATATTTAGTTAGTTAAATTGTTGCTGCCGTTTTGAAATGACTCCATATATAAGTATAATAATAAAATGTAAAAAGTAATAAGATAATACAGATTGTGCAAGAGGCAAATTCAACAATCAGAACAGTCAAACCAGATGGGATCTTCCTGATCCAATGTCTATGGTAAAACCAGGTGGGATCGGAGCCATCTGGATCTTGGTGGGATTACTGTTCTATAGGGCAAGTATAGTGAAAGAGAAAGCATGAATCATGGGTTCTATGAGAGGACATTGCTTAAGAGACAGGATCTGGAACATACCAGTTCCATGGAATTTTACTGGATGGGTAGAGATAATCAGAGAGAGATAGTCCCACAAAACCCAGAGTTTGTGCCATGAGGGGCTTTAAATGTGATATTTAACATATTGCACCTTGAATTGTACCTCCAAGCCCACTGGTAACCTCAAAGCCACAATATTGCATGGGTGTTCTGAGGTGCAGCTGCAACTGTCTGTGCCACTGCATTCTGGACCAGGCGTAGCTTCCAGGGAGTCTTGAAGAGCAGCCAAATAGAATTAATTGAATAATCTGGACAAGGATGACTAAGGCATTAGTGACTGTGTGTCTGGTCTCCCAGTCCATTAATGGGTTCAGCAGTGGGTCCAGTAATAGTTCAAAGGCCCTTTGAGCCATGATTGCCATCTGATTTTCAAGTAGAAGTCATGAGTCTAGGAGGGCCCCAGATGTGCATCAAGTCTCTCTGAAAAATGGTACCCAGTCAGAACTAAATATAGAAGTCTTTGAATTTAGTAGACCTCAAATTCATTTGCTGTAGCTCTGTTAGTCCTCTGGAACTCCAACTGATAGGAAGATGATTAAAACTGTCTGCCAGTCTATTATAACTGATATCAAAAAATAGTCTAGCTGGCAACTCAGTGAAATGGAGGAGGAATGTGAGGTGAAGTTTCACATTGTCCTCCAGTCCTCTGACATATCAGTATGTACGGTAAGTTGATACTAACTTTTCCAAAATGGATTTTGCAGTCCAATCTGTAACTTAAGGTCTGATAAGGTTCTCCTCTCCATGGGAGATATGAGATATCTGACTCAGACAGACAGCTTTCTCTGTAGTGACCCCCATGTTTTGCAGTATGCTTCCCCTGGACGTAGGTGCCACATTCTCTCTCCTTGCATTCTATGTGATAAAATATTTTTATTCCACTATGCCATTGGCTTTAATTGATTGTGGACGTCCTTCTTTGGTATGTAAGTTTTGATCCATTTTAAACGTACATTGTTCTGTTGTTTCTCCTTTGAGAAATCCAGCAATTGGGGTAGTCAACAAATATTGCAAATAAGTAAATAATAAATAAACAAAGGGACTGAGTACAGCACTCTCACTAAAAGCTAGAATATAATAAAACATGCATAACATTCTATATTGATCTTAAACTTCAATGACAAATACTTCTCGGGACAAAAAGTTACAGTAAAAAAAAATAGAATGTTTTTGTAAGATGGGGATGGAAAAACTATGTTGGGAAATTACATTCCAATCCAGTAGTATTTTGAAAGGCAGCTGAAAAAAAAGTGCCTTAGACAAATGAATATGGGTATTGAAGTCTGATTTACTGTGGTAACAGTTAAAGAAGCCAGATTGATATTGCTTTACTCATCCTCAGCTGGGAAGAGCGGCTGTAGTCTGAAAAAGACTTTAAAAGAACTTTAAGAGATACAGTTCCTTGCAGAAGACTGAAATAATATATAATCAGCCCTTCATTCTATCCCACTTGTTAGAGCACTATAAGCCTACATTGGATTTAAATGAAAGAAAGAATAAGAACTATAAGTTATTACAATGACGTAATTATATTTGAAGTTACAGGTAGTCCTCAACCTATGACTGTAATGAAGCCTGTCCATTACAGTTGCAAGTGGTAATGGACATTAAGCCTGATTTAATGACCGCCATCCCCTGTTCTCTCTGATATGGAGCATGGAATGTCTTGGGTGGGGGAGGTCTTGGGAAGCATAGTGCAGGCCCAGGTCCACCTGCCATGGGCATACTGCACCCCCTGAAATACCCCATGCTCCGTTTTTCACCCATGGGGTTCCCACAACCCTGGGCCCCTGCAAGTCTTTTCTCCCATACTTGATTCCAGTAGGGCTTGGGACTCCTCCTGACCCCCTCCCCATCATCCATTGCACTTAGCTTTGAAAGGTCTCTGGAGCTCCGGAGGTTTCCTCTGCTGTGCAGAGTGCTTTAGGGAAGCAAATTTGTCCCTTGGCTACATGGTGCTCTCCCAGAAGTGGCTGCCATTTTGAGGCAAGGAATTGTGGACACATTAAAAATGGCAGCTGCTTCTGTGAAGCAGCCAAGCAGCCCAGGGATGAATGGCTTACTCTCCTTCCCCAAAATTATAACTGCAGTCAGTCATAAGGGCAAATGATTGTGGGGGTGCTGCAGCAGCTGTAACTTTGAAACAATCATAAGTACCTTTGGGGGGAGGCATCTATAACTTCAAATGGCAGCTAAGTGTTAAGTGAGGATTACCTGTTGTGATATAAACAGCGTATTGTTCATTGGGAGCATAAACTATGATGTAAGCTCCACATTTGAAAGCTCATGGACTATGATTCAAGGAGACATACAACTATAATTTTGTACAACCAAGAGAGCTTTGTATGTGAGTTGCTTTTCCTAGTAACATTTCCAGGAGTAGATTGTGATAAAGCAAGAAACTGTACTAATCCAGGAAAAGTCAACATTCCCTGAGAGTTATATGGGGCCAAGGTGTAGATTCTGTAGAAGAATAGCTAAATTTCCTAGTATATACATCTATCAGCAGGGAGGAATTCTTGCAGAACATCCACAAAATGACACGGACACAATAAGGTTGCTTCTAAAATAGAAACAACTCTTCATAATCACCACTCTCAAGACTAGCTAGAAAATGGCTTATATTATTCTTAATCTTTCCCCCCCGAAGAATTTCTTTCATTGTTTGAAAACCTGTATTTATAATTCTTGGTAAAATAGTGAATCCTCCTCTTAAAGATATCATTTGATGATGTAACTAATTAGCTTTCTCTTAATCTTGCCTCCTTCTAGTCTTTGTATGTTTCCGAAAGAACTGAGTGGGTAAGGTAGATGCCCTTCTCAGGAATTGTGTTAAAGGTTAACATCATAAGCTTTGTATGTGCTTGCATCATTTAAAAAATGTGGTAGCAATAAATTGCTTATGTTAAAGTATGAAGTGCCTAATTAATGACTCAAATTATAATTTTAGAAATGGAGCCACCAACTATGTACGATCCAGCAGCTGGATTTTGCTAGGTATAAGATAAAGTCAAATTTGTTCCAATTAATTGCAAAAGATTATGGCATAGATCCAGGTTACTTGAAGGACTGTCTCATCCCAATGGGATTAGTATTTCGGCTGCCTTCTCTGCCGTCGCTCCTGGCCTTTGGAACATCTTGTCCCCTGGAGTGAGGTTGGCTTCAACCCTCCTGACCTTCCACAAGAGCTTGAAGATCTGGCTCTGCCAGTTGGCTGGGGCTACAGTGGGGGAGCTTCACATTGGAAGTAATTGATAGTTTAATAACAAATCCCACCTCTCTTGCTGCTCATCCAACTTCCTCCCATCCCATCCTTTGGTTAGATTTGATAGTTTGTATTTTATTCATATCATATGCTTTATAAGGTTTTATTCTTTTAACATTGTAAGCCGCCTGGAGTTACCCTGTAGTAAGATGGTTGGCCAATAAATTTAATAAATAAATAAATAAAAGATGTAAGCAAATGTTAAAGTATCTGAAATAAATCATTTAATAAATCATGTCATTATTACGTTAACCCAGTCAATTAAAAAAAAAGAAGGGAAGTTAGTTGTTCAATGCTTGCCGCAAATAACCTTGTAGAGTGCTTTATATGCTTAGTGACTTTCAGGTGAAACTGTTTTGTGCTTACTATTTTGTTGCCTTCCATTGCTAACTTTATGGTTCAAAAGTGTAATAGAATTGCTTTATTTTTTAGGCAGCATCATCACTTGATGCCCTGGATTCTGTGATATGGATAAAGCATTGGAGCAGTGTCAAACAAATATTATCTTAATTTACTATGTTTAAACTATGCCAGTAAAAAAAAACAAAAACCTCATTCTAGCTTGCAAACGTAATAGAAGAAACAGATACATTCTGCCATTATATTTTGTAACTGCTTCTGAAAACATTCATATTCTCAGTTAAAGAATATTTATAAAGACAGCATATGCATGTTATGAATATTATAAATATTAAGTGTGGACTATAGGGAAAAATACAAGCCTAAGTGTTCTTTAATTTTTAAATGCTGTAGATATTTGGAATTTGAAACATCCAGTGATAATCTAGATTTTCTTTTTAAAGAATATGATGATTTACTGAGTACAGGTTTCCAGAATTAAATGTGAGATAGATGGATGAAGAAAGAAGTGGGGATATTTAAGAAACACCAGAAGTTTAATATTTTCTGAATTTAATTTATTTCATAAGAGAGATATATATATATTCATGTATATTGGAATTTAGTGTTTTTACAATTTAATATATGTCAAAGATAATTAAAATAGTGATAGCATCAAAATATATTCAAACTGAAATTAGCCTGTGGACACCACCATACTGTGTCATTATGAAAGAAAAATGAACAAATATATTTAAACAAATCTTTGAACTGTCTTGACTTCTTTTTGTTTTTACAGGATCTGTTGAAATAACCGAGGCATATCTTGTGAGAGACATTTTATATGTTTTCCAGGGAATAGATGGCAAAATCATTAAGATGTTTAATTCAGAAAACTGTTACAAAGTAGATGCAAAGGTACTGTGTTAACTTATTAGACATAGTGTAAATGGGGGAGATGAAACTTGATTATGCCTATGTGCATAGATTGTAATGTATTATTCATTTTAGCATTTTTTTTAAAAAAGCATTCTCTGTCAAATTCTTTCATTGTTGATATCCAAGGTGGTTAATAATAAAACAAAAAGACCATAAAACAATAGTTAAATATCAGACATGCATTAAATATACAGATATTTTTAAAAGAGCAGCAAAATTCAATCTCAAAAGTAATATTACCTGACCTTGGAATAAAAATCTGGCATCCAAATATAGAGGTAAAGACAGAAATGGCCTTTTTTTAGTTGCTGTCTGCCAAATCTCCACAGTTGGCTGACCTTGTGGAAAAGTTTCCAGTAATCAATCTTAGATACAATATAGGTTTATACAGGAACAAGTTCTTCAAGTAATCTGCTCAATTGCAAGCCATTTTAAACACACTAAATGTGAATTACTACAAACATCATGATATAATGGGGTAGATTAAAATAAATAAAAAACCAGATACTGGTGTGTAGATTGAGTGGACATTTATTTCTTAGTGTGCTTGCTGAAGTTCTGCAGCTTGTTTACTTAGCATTTACCTTAATCCTTTAGGCAAATCTTTGTAAGTCTCTCAGAGATACCACAAGCCGGCTCGCTGAGCTAGGATGGCTGCATAATAAAATAAGAAAATATACCGACCAGAGAAGCATGGACCGTGCATTTGGACTGGTGGGTCAGGTATGTGAGTAAAATGAGAATTCTTTGATTATTTCTGCTGGGAGACAACAAGGCCTCCCACTGGTTAGTTACTTATAGAATAAAACTGTCAACTAGAAAAATACAGGGGAGCATGAAGAGTCAAAGATGGTTTGATTGGATACATGGTCCCTCCATGAATATGTCCCTGATATTCTCATGGAAGAGACCAAAGATACTGAATTGGCACATCCAGGGCTTTTTTTTCTCATAGAACGCCCAGAACGGAGTTCCAGCACCTTTTTTGGATGGAACCTTGTAGGGTAGGCAAGGCAGGTTGTATGACATGTGTGAGTTCCGGCACCTTTTTTTTTTTTTTTTTTTAGAAAAAAAGCACTGGGCACATCCCTTCAGAACACGGGTAGTAGTGGTGAAGTACCTGAGGGTTGAGCTGTGGCATTTCTGATATCTAATTTAGCAATCAAGACTACCTACTAGAAGGAGAGTTGTCAAAATATTGATTCCTTCTGTGTCCAGCCTGCAAGAGAAGAAAGCACCCTATTATATTTGGGAGACTCTTCAGGTAGCTGGCTCTTATTGCATGACCTACACTTGAACACACAACTCCAGTTTGGTTGAAAAGGCCTTGCTTCAAAGAAGAATGATCCAGATCAATTTTCCCAAAGTTTGGCTTCTGGATGATCCCTCTAAGTGGTAATGGTGGAAACTGTAGTTTAATATGTCTGGAGGACAGCAGATTACAGAAGCTAACTAAAAAATATTTATTTTAACAATTGGCAATTTGAGTTCTTTCGGTAGAGATGACATGGCACATTAAAAATGTCTACTCTTTACTTTTGCAGTTTCCCTCCCACTGGTTAGATATGTGAAGTTATTTTTTCCTAATTTGGACACTTAATCAGTAATCAGTCTTAATAGTATTGGTAGTGTTATTACTATCTGTTGGCAATTATGTGTGTCTGTCTCTGTATTATCATATCTCTTAAAATCTGACATATTAGTTTAACTCAGGCTTTCTCCTTTAAAGGAGTGGTTTTATTCCAGAATTCTCAGCAAAAACCAGAATGGGGAAGATTTAGAACATAAAGCAATTTCTTGTTAACATAATTTTCTGCCTTTTATAAGTGAAGGTACATCATAAAAGGACAGTACAATTTAGTTCTCATTTGACTGACCACTTGTTCACCAACTATTTAAAGTTACAGTTGTTTCAAATTACAGGTACTAAACAAGGGGGACTTAAAAGGGGTCCTCATTGCAACTGTCATAACATCTCCATGGTCATGTGATCATGATTTGAGTGCTTGGCACCTGGCTTACCATTACAATAGTGTTCCATGGCCTTCACTTCCAGTTTTTGACAAGCGAAGTGAATGGGGAAGCTGACAGGAGATTGCAAAAGCTGATTCTATGACTATGGGACACTGCAACTGCAGGGGCTCACCTAATGATGGTAACTGTGACTGCTGAAACTGCTGTCATAATTTGGCATGGTTACATGATGTGCTTTATGACTGTGTCCCTTAGCAATGGGGTTGCTGGTCCCAAGTACCATAGTTAAGCAAGGATGAGATATAGTGGAAAATTGTGCAGGATGTGTGTATTTCTTCAGTCTTCTCTCACATTGTTCTGATGTTTCCTATAAAAAAACCTCAATATATAGAGAACTCTGCATATACAATTCTTTTCTTCAGATATGCAGATTTCCCCCCCTAACGATGCTTTATCTTTTTTGTGAAATATATCAGTGGGAAACTGTTATCGATCAATATCCCATTTGAGTGTCATGTCCCCCACCAAAAAATCCCCAAATTAGTGAGCTATTGCTTGTGTTCAAATCTCATGGTCTCATTGATTTTCCAAGGGCCTTTTCTACATATGAATTGCACCCTTCCATTACCCAATTAAATCTTAACTGTAATTTAATCTTATGCATTGTACATGTTTTGGGCAGAATAAAGTAGAAAAGGCTGATACTGGTTTGCATTTTATTTAGATATGTAGAAAAGAAATTCACATGGACTTCTGGTCCTGCGCGGTAGCGACTGGTCGTGGGCTTGCGGATCGCCGCACCCCCGCAGCTAATTTTCATCTTGCCTGGAGACCCTAATGGGTCCAAGCCACCCTGGAGAGGCGGCGAAGAAAGAAGGGTGCCCCGGTGACTCTGGAATGATGGCGGTCGCTCCGTTCGTCTTGGGAAAAGCCTTCTAACCCGACAGGAGAAAGGCTTTATTTCACCGATCAGCCCAAGCTACTTGCAACCGAAGTCCAAAAGAACTAACCAGCACAACAGTAAATAGTGTGCTTGAAACTGGGTGAGGAATCTGATTTTCCCTTTTCTATTCTAAACTTAATTTCCTGGAAAAGATCCCCAAGAAGCAAAATACCTCCGAAAGTGAAGGATGGGGACTTCCACCCCCCCTTATACTAACGGAAGCAGCGACTTAAAATTTCATGGAGGATCAAAATATATGATAGTGAGATAAATTTATAAACTTGAAAGCTAAAATTTAACTTTGGACAAATTTAAAATTGTTGCATAGTTAAGACTCTCATTTTAAAGACCATTGTTCATATTGAAAACTAAATAGATGCTGACACCTAGTGGTGGATGAAGATTATGACAGTTATGATTTCCATAGAGAACTTGCCTAATCTGTGTTTGTGACCTTCAAAACTTTAATAGCAAAGAACATCTGTGACAAAAAAAGACAACAATCTGGGCTGCAGACAAAGAGAGAATTATAAATTTTAGAAAAAAAAACTTTTTTGAACTCTTTGGATTACAAATATCTATTTAACCGGGACTCTAAAGCTATTTGCAGATAAGAAGGAAAACTTCAACTTTTGGCCATTATGGATCAGAGACATGTAGATAGAACACACCAAGAAAACATATATCTCAGGAGGAGATATATAGTATACTGCAATTAATTCAAATAACACTGAGTTCAAATCACAAAGAAATCCAAAATAACTTTGAAAATATAAATCAATCTATTTCTAAGTTAACTCTACAACAAAAAAACTTCCAGGAAACAACAACAGAGAAGGAGCAGACAAAACAAATAAGTGGACATAAAATTGAAAATAGAGACTCAAAGACAGAACTTAACAAAGCAAGAAAACATGATTTAAACCTAGTGGGAAATTTTTTTACAAGAAATGGAAAAAAACAACTCATCCCTTAAGACTGAAAAATAAATCTGAGGACAAAAAAACAGATTGGATAAAATGGAATGTAGAGATGTTGAAAACATCAAAGAAAAAGGAAGTGATAAGAGAAGCAAAGAAGGAGGAAAAAAAAGATTTTCAGGAAACATGGAAAGGCAAAAGCCTCATATAAAGACACTTTATTCGATTTACTTCTTATACCTACAGCAACAGTCATGGATATACGGAAAAACTTTTTGATTCAGCAAAACACATTGATCAAGAAAGATACTGATCAAAGGAAAACGATCAAAGTGAAAATTAAGAAAATAGATGATGGGCTTTACCAGAGAGAATATTTTAAAAAGAAACATTTGTATTGGTCTCCAGGCAAGACGAAAATTAGCCACGGGGGTGCGGCGGTCCGCAAGCCTGCAACCAGTGGCTACCGTGCAGGACCGGAAGTCCATTATAGCATACTTCTTATTAACCTGATTTTACTATATGGTAGATTGATTTTTCTAATTGATTTGCTGTTTTATCTGCTCATTTTCTTGCTATTTATGCTTTTCTGATGTTTCTTAATACGGACTATGAGTATCTTCTAAGAACAGACATTCTCTTAACTTTTTAAAAGATTCATTTCAGTATTCACAAATCACTGAATGTATTCAGTAGATCATTACACTGTTTTATGAAGAATATTGTGCATAAAACATTTTCTTATTCAGTTATTATATCACAGCTTGTATCCCATTCAATAGATTTGAGGTGGTTTGTTTGTTTGTTTGTTTGTTTAACCTATTTGTGGCTACTGTAATCAAAATCTACTCTTGGTGGCTCACATAAAAATGCACTTTTTTTGAATATCATCTTCCTCTCCTTTCTACATCACCAGAGATCTACTTCATTCTATTTTCTCCCATCCAGACCCTGTCAGCCTACAGGCATTGGGAAAGGGGGTGAACAGCATCTCCCCAGTGGCCGAGAATGGCATTATACAATTTAATATCATTGTTATATTCCAAACCATTGAAATTTCCCATCCAGCAGCATCATATGGGCCTCGCATCACAATATTTCCATAAGGTTGCCTGGTCACAGTCAAGGTTTATCTCATTATCAGAGCCATTCCTAACCCAATGGCCATGATGCTGATGCTGCCAAAAAACCTGATAACTGACATGACAATATTGTCACCATTGACTCATTCAACACTAAATCTTGGATGAAGATGGATTTATTGCAAATAGATGTGTAACTCACCATCAGCACTTTTAAGGTCAATGGCACCAGCAATGTAACCACCTGTTCCTTAGGATGAGGGTGGTAAGCCAGAAGCTCAGTCCCAAATTGGCCTTTCCATTAGAATGGTCTACCTAACATCTCCAACATATGTTGCACAAACTAACCCCAACCAATGAAATTACGAACCCCAACCTCTTGAAGACAGTTAATTCCCTCCATCTCAACTGAAAAGATCGCCTATGCTGGTTATTGTACTCCTTCTGTCCAGATTGCATTGGAAGTTGTTTATAAGTGAACAGTGCCATTTCCTTCTACATCTTGGTGTGAAATCTGATACTTTACTTCCTCCAACGTATTTTGAATCAATAGACTATAATCCTTCAGACTACTCTGTAATGTAATTGAAGTATAACAATTGTTTTGATTCCTTTTGTCTTTTGTCTTTTAGAGTTTTTGTGCTGCCTTAAACCAAGAGCTTAAAGAATACTATAGATTATTGTCTGTTTTACACTCACAGGTAAATAAGTCCACACAATTTGACAGTTGTGCATCTGTACTTCAGGAATGGGCTATTTACATGCTAAGAGGAATTGAGACTTCAATTTCCAGCAACTCTAGCTAGTTTGGTCAATTATCAGCATGTTGAGAGTTATAGTACAATAATCTCTGAAGAGCTATAGCAGTGATGGCGAACCTTTTAGAAACCAAGTGCCCAAACTGCAACCCAAATCCCACTTATGTATCACCGGGTGATGAGTGGGTGTGGCCCGCTGGGTGTGGCTACGGTGGTCATGGCAGAGTGGGCGTGGCCAGGGTGGGCGTGGCCAGCTCAATGTTGCTCCTGGAGAGGGATGCCTGTGGGGGCCGGGCAGAGTTGGGGGAGATCCAGGGGGTCTCTGGCGGGTGGGGCGGTGGGCAGGAGGCTCGTCCTGCGGGGTGAGGCAAGGTGGGGGTGCCATTGTCGCAGGGCAAGGCGAGGCAGGAGCCGGGGCGGTTGCTGCCTGACACCATCAACCCCAGCACACAGAGGCCAGCGAGCGCATGGATGCTGGGATGCATCCGGCCATGTGGGACTCAGCGGGAGGCTGGTTGAAGAGGATGGTTGCCATCTCTGGGGCATGGCACGCGTGCCCACAGAGAGGGCTCTGAGTGCCACCTCTGGCACACGTGCCATAGGTTCGCCAACACTGACCTATAGTCTCTAGTATAGATTTGTATATTGTTATTAATCTGTGTTGCTTAAGAATGACATCTGGGAAAACAAAATATAATTCTGATAATTTCTCACTACCCATTTTCTTTTGTATCACATATTGGTTACTTTGTTGTGCATGGTCAGTTCTGTTAGAATATTATTTCTGGGCTATTAAACTAATAAATCCACTTTATAATCTTTCTTGTATTTATATAACATGAAATGTGTATAGAATTATATTAAAAATGTTATTATTACAGAACATTATTGAACAACTATTTTATAGCAAATCATTGTAACATTTGGGGTTTAAAACTTTATTTATTATCTGTAGTTTCCTGTGTATGTACTTCTGATTTATATAATAAAGCACAGATTTTCTTTTATATATTTTCATAAATATTAGTTCTCATGATTCTCTAATGTGTTATTCTAAGCATGTTTTTACACACTCGCATACATTTTCCACATAAACCCCCAATCAGATAGTGAACATTCAAGTAAAATATATAAATGCATGACTCAAATTGAGATTAAAAACTCAGATTAAAATAAAACAAGAGATTTTCATTCTTGATTGAGGAAGGTTTGAAGAAGTAATTTTCTCTCACTAACAGGGATTAAATCCCATTTAAATTCAGTGCAATATATTTCAGAGTTGATATGGATAGAATGTTGGTGTAAAACTTTTTTATCTCTTGATTTTATTTCCAGTTGCAGGTAGAAGATGATCAAGGTGTAAATTTGGGGATTGAAAGCAGTTTAACACTTCGCCGTCTGCTAGTCTGGACGTATGATCCTAAAATAAGATTGAAAACTCTTGCAGCTCTTGTTGATCACTGTCATGGTAATACAATATTTCCAATTGCACATAAAATAAAAATGAATGTTAAAATAATACTGATACTCCATGAGCTTCTAATTAGATGATTTGTTAGGACTACAGTATTACATACATACAAATCACACTATTGCTTTTGGTGTAAGTAACTTTGGGTGGAAGGCAGAAAGGGAGTAAGGAATAGTAATGAAAATGAAGGGCATGAAATAATAAAGGGAAAGAGCAGGGGTCAACACATTCACTATACTTTCCCTTTCCTTCAGTGATCATTTCTTCCCAAGAATCCATTCTTGACACCAAAAATCAGTCTAAACCAGTCAGTCAGATACTGAACTTCTTATGTCCCTTGTATAGAAACAAACATAGAAAACTGACACCAGAAAAACACCTAATAGTCCACTGAGTTTGCCCTTTGAAGTTTTTTTATTTTCTATTTTTTTATTTTTGTTGGAAGGTAGACATGTGTTTATCTAAAGCATGTTAAACTCAGTTACTTATGATTGACCCACTACCTCCACAGGAAGTTGGTTCCAAGCTTCTACTACTGTTTCTGTGAAGTAATACTTTCTAACATTACTTTTGAACTTTCCTCCTGTCAGTTTGAAGTTATGCCCCATGTTCTTATTCACACCCTTAATATATTTAAAGATTTCAATAATGCCTCCCTTTCCCTTCTGTCCTTCAGGCTATATCTTTCACTAATTCTCTAAGTTTTTCATCTTAAAAGAAATTGAATCACTCATGTTGATCCTTTTTCTCTGAGCTCATAGGTATAGTTTAGAAGACTAAACTTCTTAAATACCTGCGGGTTTGTTTGTGGATGTTCTGCAGGTTTGACTTGCTTAGGTCATTGTATAGGTACTTGTCTGAAAACCATTATACCATGTCTCTTTTACTGTTTCCAGTGAAACAATAACTGGCCACATGAAAAGCCTTCTACTAAAGACTCTAATTCTGGAGACAAGGAATACCTGGTATTGATGACTCTCATCCCGCTAGGTCAGGGGTGTCATACTGCTGGCCCGTGGGCTGGATGCGTCATCCGGAAGCTGCACCCACCCCATTGCTGGCAATGGCAAAACTGTCACGATATGTTGCGCGACGTCTCGCGAGTTTGACATGTCTGCGCTAGGTTGAGCAAACCAAGAAATTTACTCCACAGGAAGGCTAAAACTATTTGTATTGAGATTGGCAAAAATAACAAAATCTTGCAAATTGTCTCCTCCCTTTCTTGTACTCCATTGAACCAGGGAGGCTTCTGCCTGAACCACTTCCAAATGTTACCTTGTTTCAGCCCCTTTTGCCTAAGTAAAGCTTCTTCATATTTCTGTCAAGGGATCTTTCTTACTTGTTCAATGATTGAGGTGCAGAGATGCCTTGATTGTCTCCATGATTCACCTTCCCCTGGATTGCAGGAGACTGCAGAAGGTGAAAGGGAGAATACTGAAAATGTAGCTGTCCATCAGCTTCGGTTGAAGGGGAATGGGGGGGGGGTGCTCATGGCTGCCACTCTCAATATCAGAGGAGTCAGAAGGGGATATTCTTCCTTTTCTGCTGCTCCAGATATTTTTGGTCTTTCTGTGTACATGGAATGAAAGGGTGTGGCTGGTGGAGAGGATAACTGTGTGGAAATACATTGGGAACTGGAATTTCCCAGCAATAATTATGTCAATAATTGTGTGAGTTACATAGAGCAGGCCATTAGGTTGTGAAAATGGTGAGGAAAAGCAGGCTGGATTTATAATGCAGAGGGGTATAAGAAGAAAATTTACCTTCATCTTTATAGAGAGCAATCAATTGCTTAAATGGCTTCAGGAAAGATTCGTACCTGGTTGTGCTGCATTGGGTGCCTTCTGCCAAGCTCCAATCAGCTACGTAAGAGAAGCTAATAGCACCAGGGTGTAGAGGTAGAGAAACAGAGCCTTCATTCTCTAGCCTATGCTGTTGGTTCAGAATTTCATTCCTGGCTATTTGTTTAGGAATGCCTCAGTAGAGAAATATTGAAAATATCTCAGATTATTATGCATAATCTCAGTAGATTCTCCACCAATCAAATTTTATGCACTGTATTTTTCCAGGAAGAAAAGGAGGTGAACTTGCATCAGCTGTTCATGCCTATAGTAAAACAGGTGATCCCTACATGAAATCCCTGGTGCAACATATTCTTGGCCTTGTATCACATCCCATCTTGAATTTTCTTTATCGTTGGATTTATGATGGAGAATTGGAGGACACATACCATGAAGTGAGTTATATAAACTAAGTTATTTTTGAAATAACCTAATATTTATTTAATAATAAACTTAATATTTAATTTAAACTTATTATTAAATGATTATTTAATTCACTTAATAATGATTATTAAATTATTATAAATATTAAAATTTAAAAAAAACCCTAATATTTAATATAATTAATAACTTACGTTTTAAATAACTCAATATGGCACTGCACTACATCTTGCAACATCTTGAATCCACGAGGACCTACTGTATGCATGGGTCCTTTTTGTAGATTTGAGCTCGGCATTCAGTACCATCATTCCAGAAATTCTTCACTCTAAAGGGATTCAGTTAGCTGTCCCTGTCCATACTTCTAGGTGGATTATTAGCTTTTTGACAGATAGGAAGCAAGAGGTGAAGCTAAGGGAAATCTCATCACGATCTCTGCAATTAGCACAGGCGCTCCTCAGGGCTGTGTGCTCTCTGCATTTCTATTTTCTCTATATATCTGTTCGGGGGACAGAACAATATCAATGACTGCATTTCTAGGGATCCCTCTGTTAAAGTACTGAAGTTTGCAGATGATACAACAGTCATTTGTCTCATTCAAGATGGCGATGAGTCTGCATATAGATGGAGGTTGAACAACTGGCCTTGTGGTGCAGCTGGAACAGTCAGGATCTGAACATGCTTAGAGTGGATTTTAGGAAGAGCCTTTCTATTCTACCACCTCTGACTATATTAGACAGCACAATATCAGCAGTAGAGTCCTTCAAGTTTTGAGTTCTATAACCTCCCAGGAACTGAAATTGACACCTAAGATTAGAACCATCATTAAAAAGGCATAACAAAGAAGGTTCTTCCCGCATCAACTCAGGAAGTTCAGACTGCCCCAGGAGCTGTTTATACAGTTCTACAGAGGAATTATTGAGTCTATCATTTGTACTTCTATAACTGTCTGGTTTGGTACAGCAACCAAACAGGACAGGTACAGGCTCCAATAGATAGCTAGGGAAAAAAACCAATTGCAACCAGTCTGCCTCCCCTGGAAGACCTGCATATTGTGCGGGTCAGAAAGGCTGAGAAAATATCTATAGACCTCTCACATCCTGGACATAAACTGTTTCAACTCCTCCCCTCGGGACAACACTATAGAGCATTGCATGCCAAAACAACACAGGGACAATTTTTTTCCTTGTGACATCATTTTGCTGAATACCTAATTCTCACAATACTTTTGTATGTCTAAATATGTTTACCCATGATGTATGGCTGTATTATTATTATTATTATTGTTCTTATCTTTGTTACTCCCTCTTATTGGTATTATTATTATGATTATTACTACTCTACTGCTTTGCATGTACATTGAGAGCTTCTGCACTGGAGACAAATTCCTTGTGTGTCTAATCACACTTAGCCAAATAAAGTATTATGTTCTGTTCTGTTCTATTCTTTCCCATTCCAAATTCCATTCCATTCCAGTCCACGTCACTCCACTCTATTCTATTCGTAGGTCCAATGTCTATAAGCCATAAACCAACCAATCAAATATGGTTTGGATGTAAAAAAAGTTATGCATATCAGGATAAAATGACCAGGAACTAAGGAATCATGTCCCATATTTATCAGAGATATAATATGAATATGCAATAATTGATTTATTTTTGTTTTTTAATTTTTTTTTAATATTCCTTAATGTTTGCTGAAATAGATTATAAATTATAAATTCAATAACTTCACAAATTTTCAAAAGCAGCCATGTTGGATGAGAAATTCTTTCAGTTAAAGTCAAAATATATGGAGGATGTCCATTAACAGTCAGCATTTAATTTGGGTATGTACTAAAAGATGCTTAATGCACAACATCCATTTTAAACTTGGAACTTTAATTAGTAGAATAAAGTTCCGTCTGATATAGAAATCTTATGGGGTTAAAGCCCCAAGAACATTCTACTATAGCAAATATGAATATCCTGCTGAATATGACCCTTACAAAAGCTTGTCATATAGTGTTTTCTTGGAGGGAAGAGGGCCTCATTACATTGGGGCAAATGAAAATGTGGGTTTTCCTTTGGGACTTTGATTGCTTTTGTAAACAGGCTCTTAATTTTCTCAGCAGAAAATCACCCCTGTTATCTGTTGGTTGGAAGGCCTTGGCATTTGTTCATCAGTTAGATTGTACTATGATTTCTCATTTCTCTTGCAATTCTTTTTGTACTAGATATAATAACAAAACTCAAAGAACCTTGAATGCGTAAAGTGACTCGATAAAATAATTATATTGCAATTATGTTCTGACCTTGGTTTCCTTCACCCTTTCCAAGATCTCTTTTTTTCATTGGATTATTATAAAATGCTCTTCTTGCTTTTTGTATTTTTTTTAAATATAAAAATAGTGTTTTCTAAATACATTCATTGCATGTTACTTTGCCCTGGTTATAAAATGAACGTTTTCATGGTTCTGAAAGATGATTTAATTGTCTGATGGATTTAAAACCATATTTTTCTCATTAATACTTCAATTATGGTTTCATGCCTGTTGTTGAGCAGAATAGCTATAGTCAGTTTTAGAAAATGGTCCTTTAAAACATACTTTCCTAAATGAGTAAGTGTACACGTGGTATATACATATTTATGAGTTACTACTATGTTCCAGTGCAAATGTGTATATGAGGGGGATAGAATGTTATGTTTTGGGGTCTGTTCCGCCTCGCTGCTTTTCACATATCCATATTTGTTCCTTTTTTGCTTTTGCTTCTTTGCATAGCACATACATGAATATGTGGTTTAGACTGATGCATGTGATCTTGTCTACTCATACGTAAATTTTAAAAATTGAAAATGGGATGTCTTTACAAGTTCTTATGGTTTCTTACATAAAAACAGAGTAATCTACTTTCAGAAAAGGTCTGGTTCATGGGATTAAGATGTATGCATATAAATAGCCGAAACATCTAATTCAGAAATTGCATTCAGTTGACAGTGAAGATAGTGATCAAAGACATCCAACTAATGTGTTTGCATTAGAATGGGTATAATGAGATTTATTACCTTGTTTATAGAAGTCCCAATATTGTTTAAATGTGCCCACTTCCATTGTTGTGTAAACAATCTTATCTTTTTCTTTCTTTTAACTTGGAACAAAATGGATTTAAAACATCCTTATAAATAACATGTAGCAATGCTAATACTTTAAAAATGCTTATATTCAGTGGTGGGATTCAAATATGTGAATAAACGGTTCTCTGTGTGGATGCCGCTTCCGGAAGTCCATTCTGGGCCTGGGCAACAAAAAATTAGCTACTGGTGGTGCGAACCAGCTGAATCTCACCATTGCTTATATTACAAAGTATATGCATGTATTTATTTTGAGGAACTAACAGATGAAGATCCTTCCCTTCATTTTGTGTAATATATTAGTAGGAACAATGTAAGGTTAGGATCCCTGATTACCACAGTAAAGAGAGTGAGGGAATGAGCAAAGCAAGAATATATTGAGATATAAGATGAATATGCAGGCAGATAAAAGGGGCAGTTTGGCCTTGAGGAAAGGAGGCATTTAGCAAGGCAAGCAACCAAATCAGGATTGAAATAAACTACTTTCTTAAACCAGATGTGGTGATATGTACCAATTTATATTTGTCTTAATGCCTGAATTTTGTATGCTTTTCTGTTGATGGGGTGTCCAGCCATAATTGTGGAGAACCAGCAGAGAAATGTGCAAATTTATTGATAATTTATGAGAATGTCACCCTTTGAGTTATTTGTAAAAATAATAAAAGCAGGATATAAATAAAGTAAAAATAAATAAATATTTATCCATCAATTTCTAACTCTTCACAATTGTTGAAAACTCTTGGTGGCTCAATTTAATAAAATGAACGTACAAAAGTAATCAAACAAAGATATCTTACAAATAAATGTCCGAAAGCAACACATGATATTAGATCCCCCAAAGCCCCCTGGAAAAGCTCTGTTTTTAACTTTTTTCAGAAAGCAGATAATGTTCAAACAGATAGAACTCCTACAGGAGGCCATTCCAGAGGCCCAGTCTCCTCAATGGGGAAGTGTCTGAGATACTGCAGAGGTTATTTAGCTAGAAAAAGAAAGAATGAAGTTCATCCTATGGGAAGGAAGAGATCAAGGTGTTGGTACTGTATCTATCAAGAGAGATACATTTCAAAACTAAGTTCTAATGCAGGGGTCTTCAAACTTGGCCATTTTATGACTTGTGGACTTCAACTCCCAGAATTCCTCAGCCAGTGTGCCTGGCTGAGGAATTCTGGGAGTTGAAGTCCATAAGTCATAAAAGGGCCAAGTTTGAAGACCCCTGTTCTAATGCATAAATGTATATTGCTTATGATACAGGGATATTAATACTAATAGCAAACTTTATTTGAACCTTTCCTGAATATTACATGTTCTGCCAAAATTGTTGTATATTCCTTTGATATTCATGATTAATATATTTTAATTCACTTTGTATTACATTGGTCTATTGAATTTTTCTAACGTGAGAACTCTCAGCTGAAGAGCTGTGGGATAGACACTTTTTAGATCTACTGTATATACTTTAATCTCAGAGAATTGGACTCCTATGGATTCTTCTGTTTTGTTTCCAACATTGGGGAAATAGATAATGAATGAGGGGATTGCTCTTATTTTTGAATTATTTAACAGATGATCTAATGTGCATTAGGAACCTATGGCTATAAGCAAAAGGGGAGGGGGGAACTAAACTTTTCTGCACCATGGTTCAGTTTTCTCTAGGTGTATTTCTTAAATAGATGGACATATTTTCTTTTTTGAAAAGATAAAAAATCTCTAGGTTATACTTAATTGATTTTGTGCCCTATAAAGCTCAAAATTAACTAGATTCTGAACAAACTGGATGCTATTATGACATGATTCATTTCTTAATGTTTTAGGCTAACAGAAAGGCTTAAAAACGTCCAATTTTGTGCAGCATGTGTTCATATCTCTTTGCTGTGAATTGATGGTCTTTTAAAAATAAATACCTTTTAAATGACTCTATAGTAAGCTACCTTGAGAAAATTTGGTTTTGCAAGACAGCACACAAGTTTTAAAAAATAAATAAGCCATACTTTTTTTTGCCAATAGGTTATGGCTAAGCCGCAAAAGTAATATTCTGATAAAAATATAGATAAGGATGCATTGAATAGAGAGCTAGATTAAATGATTTCTAAGGTACCTTCCAACTCTTATCATTCTACAGTATATATAAATATATATTAGTTTTTATATATAGAAAAATATATGTGCTTGTATATGTATCATATTTTGGCTTATTATGAAACTGTTTTATCCACAGTTCTTTGTAGCTTCAGATCCTACAGTGAAAACAGATCGGTTGTGGCATGACAAATATACATTAAGAAAATCAATGATTCCTTCTTTCATTACAATGGATCACTCCAGAAAGGTATGAAAAAATAAACCTGGTAGAATGTTCTGATCACTTTAAAATTGACTTACACACGTACATACAGATACACACACACATGATATGGAAGCATACCTTATAAAAGTTGATATTCGATAGAGCAGTGATTCTTAAAGTGGGGGTAATTTGGCATATCCCATTCATTAGAAATTTATAGTTGCTTTTTGTGAGAGTCCAGTTTGGAATTGCTACTGCTAAGCCACTTGTGTGAAATAACACAGGTGCGGAGTAATGACAATATTTGTGACTTGGACATGAAGCAATTGGGTCAAAGAACCACTGCTATAGAGCCTTTTTTTTCAGATTAGTCTCCAAAATTGGGCACATATAACTTTTTTTTTTACAATAAATGGTGAAAACATTCTACTAAGCCTGGCATCCAAAGTGATAAACCTGTCATTTAAACCAAGGTGAATCCCCCTCTTTATTTGCTAAGTCTGAGTATAGATTGGAAGGGGCTATCAAAGCTGGAGTAAATTTTGTACATTTATTGTTTGCTTTTTGTATGCTTTATTTTAATAAGCGTACTCCCTGAAAAATGCTTTGAAAGGGAAAATGTTCTGCTCTTAAAAAACTTCAAAAATAATGTCCTTTTTATATTTAGGTTCTCCTAATAGGAAAATCCATAAACTTCTTACATCAGGTTTGTCATGACCAAAGTCCATCATCAAAGATGATAGCTGTGCCCAGATCTGCAGAATCTCCAAAAGATGGTATGAAATTAGAATAAGATTACTTTACTAGTTTATATAGGTTGTTTGTTAACTTTTGCCATACAGAATTTTGTCTTAAGGTTACATAAAAACTCAGCAGTAACTTTGTTTTTGACTTCATTATTTTCAGGTTATCATTATCTGAAACAATAATATTGTGTAAAAAGTTCAAGAGCCAAGGTTTTCTGGCTTGTACGGCACCATAAAGTCTTTCTTTAAGAGGTGCAGAAACACCTGAATAATGGGTTGTGTGATTCTAAATATATAGTGCACTCTCATATATAGTGTGTTTAAGTATAACGGTGTTGCTAGTTCATTATTTTCTTGTTGCAGGAGTTTAAATAACAAAAGTCATAATCATGTTGAGCATTTTAGCTTATATGCAAAATGACAAATTATTTGTCAGTTAAATCTGATTTGAATTATGTGTTTGATTAAAAAAATCAGGTTAGTTCGTGCCTTGAATCAAATTGTCAAATCAGGACAATCAAGTTTGGAAAGCTCATTCGAACTGGGAAAGTGGCTTTTATATTTTAAAAAAATATATATTTTATTATATTTATTTTATTTAAATCTCAAGGTACATATTTTGGAAAGCTAATTTAAAGATAATGATCAAATTCATGGACTTGAATTTCTGATTGAAAACTTCACATAATTGTAATTATTTTTCCAGTTACAATTTCAAATTTATTATTATTTGAAAATTTATATATAAGAAACTGTTTCTTTGGATTTACTTCTGAAAATATTCTTCAATATGTATGAGCACAAGCATATCACCTGTCTGCAGTCTTTAAAGCAGCTGCATTTTTTTCTTGAGATCACCCAGCAACTGCTACTGCATATTCATTTATTTGTGCACTTTTTGGGAACTAAATCTCAAAGCACCATACTATATTAATTTATATCATATCATACTCCTGTCAGAAACACCAAGGTACTTCTGGTTTGACAGGATTAGCTGGTGACATCACCATTGCTCCAGGGGATACTCAGTTGGGAGCTTCTTTCATAACTCTCATAACCTTCTTAAAACTGATTAGAACAGTAGCTTAGTTCAGTCGTTGCATAAAATGATCCAAGTCATATTTTCTGTTTAAGCATTTATTTTGTCTGTTGATCTTAATGGTGAGCCTGTGACCTGGGATTTTAGGTCCTTCTTAAGTTAATGTAACATTTATAGGTAAAGCCAATTTTCCTGAAAGCTTCACATATTGCTCAGTGCCATAGACTAGCCTGGGTATAACCTGGACATGAAAAACAAGGCAAATTCTATATGTGTAGGTAAGACCCCAGCGCCATGGTACCTTAAATTAATTAAAAGTTAACTAGCTGCTATCTCCACCCTTTGCATCGTATATCATTGGGTCAAGGAGAAGCTCCAACCTCTGCACTTGGACTTTCAATTATGAAGCAAATCTAGCAGAGCCAATTTCTCATGCCCATGTAAGCCATCCAGCTTTCCTATAGATGGAATAGATACCTTTTCAAATGTTTAATCTTCATCTAACCTTGCAGAGAATTTCCTGGGATTAGTTTAGGGTTCATGGTTTGGTACTAAAAAATAGAGGGAACATGCTTAGCACATTCACAATGTCACTTTGATGAAATAAGAATCCCTGCTACCTCTAAAAAAATCACTATAGCACCATTAAACAAGCAAGTATTTAATATTCTATTCACCATCAAATGATTTGGGTGTACCTGGAAACAATTCATTTTATGGAATTCAAGTCAAATAATTATACTGAGTGCAAGAGTTAATAAGTTTTGCTTGTTTTGCAATCTTGGTAACTTCTTGTTTTTCCCGTAACAGCTGTTGAAATGTTCACTGATTTGGAAAATGCATTTCAGGGAAAAATAGATGCTGCATATTTTGAGACCAGCAAATACTTGCTAGATGTGCTCAATAAGAAGTACAATTTACTGGAGCATATGCAAGCCATGAGACGTTATTTGCTCCTTGGTCAAGGAGATTTTATCAGACATTTAATGGACTTGTTAAAGTAAGTAAATGCAGATTTAGAGGGATGATTCTGTTAATCTGTGGTTGTAAAAACTATCATTTGTCACCTTAACGTTTAATACAGGTATGATGCTTTTATAAGATAATTCTATTTCATTGGACATGTAGAATATTATTTTATAGAGGATTATTATTTACCTTATAAAACGGGAGAGGAACTCATCAGTATAGGAATGTTCTGGACAAAAAGAACCTTTACTAAAACTCTTGTATAAAACTTTATAAGTTTATATACATATATAGAACCCCATATATAGAGTGTCACAAAAGTGCAGCTTTATTCTTTTAAAGCTTAAAACCTAAAGCTGCACTAAGACTTTTGAGAAATTCCATGTGTCTCAGTATGTGCACCCACACACACATACACATAGTTGTTATTTTTCTTTTTTCCTATTCTTTAATTAAAGAAAAATGCAAAGAAAGAAATGTATCTGTGAAGCCCAATATTGAAATTTATAATATATATCTTTATCTCTTATCACTTTATTATTTTATTCAGTGATAAATCACTCTACTTTTGATTTTTTTTTCCAAGTTTTTATTGGGAAACATTTGGTTCTTTTAAACTTTGGTGGAACAGTTTTCCAAAATTTTAAAAAGCTGATCTCTTGTATCTGTTCTTTTAAAAGTTTTTGAAAGTTCTTCATATGATATTAACTATGCATTCAACTTACTTTCAGGTGAGTGTGCATAGGATTGCAGCCTGATGGTACAATCCTATCTGTGTACACTCAAAAGTAAGTTTCTTTTAGTTCAAACAGCTACATTTACTGCGTAATAAATGTTCATAAGATTGCACTATTAATCTAAAATATAATCCTTCTCATTCTCTGTATTTAAAACTTTATTAAATTTACATTATACCTTTTCACTAAGATAACTTCGGACATGATTAGATTTCATATATACATTATAAAATAGAGAATGGATTGCACTATTTGAATTGTTTGTGCATCAGCCATTAACAGCATCAATCAAATCTTTTAAAATTCTGCTCTTTTTTCTACATTAATTTTAATTGATTCTCTCATCTTGTTTTGTTTTTCAGCATCTTAGATTGTAAATTTGAGAATAAGAATTGCCATGATATTAAATTTATATGGTATCTTCTGTTATTTATTGCCTCAGCATGCAGCTGCCAAATAAATCCTGAAGATATAAAACTTTAAATTCTGCACTCTGGATTTTACTATTTGGTGGCTGCTATCACTGAGTAATATTTTGACAAAGAGAAAGTAAAGACTACCTTTTGATGAATATATCATGATATATTTATTTAAATGTCTATTCAGATCCCAAGCTTTTAAAACTCCTGGATCCCGTACTTTTAAATTCAGCACCCCACCTACTTCCCTTCGTGTCAATATATTTAAAAGCATCTTGGATTTTCTTTTACAATGGCATTTCAATAGTATAATTACAGACTTTCTACTTGTTACATTTCTTTTCCTTCAATAATGCCAATTTTTCATTACAAAGGATTCCATTTGCTTGCCAGACATCAAAGAGATGTCTATTTGTCCAAGAGCTGAATTGATGTAACATCACTACACTCAAGTGCAGCAGGGAATGATAATGAGACAGAAAATTGGCACAACATTTTGGTGTGTCAAACACTGGAGAGTTGTGGATTAATGGAAATAAACACTTTTTGACATAGAATTTTTAATTTGCTATTTCAGGTTCTGGGGAATATAAGCTTTGGTTCTAAATATTCTTTAATACAAAAAGCACAACTGCACAGTCTTTGTCACTAAATTTAAAACGAAGCATCTAAAACAGTTTTTGGAATACAAAAGCAATATTTTCTTATCAATTTTTACAATATATATTTTGAACTAATCGATTCTAGATAGGACAACCATCTTTTATATAAAGAAGTTCCCCAAAACTATAGATAGTGTAGCTGTTTGGAAGCATTCTTCTGTAGTCATTTTATGTCACTATCTCTTCCTAGCCCCACAGGGTATACTTGTTTAAAAAGAGGAAAATAAGAAAATCCTTTAAAAATAGGAGCAGAAGAAAAGAATGCATCATCTAAAAAGATTTTATATTAAAGGAAAAATTGTGTTGCAGTGCTAATAGGTTAATTCAGATATGACCTGAAGTTTGAAAAACATTATCAGTTTCTGTATGAATTCAGTTGAACATGAATGGAAGAAACTGCTATGGGTATTTTCATTGGCTTCTGCATCCTGACCCCTGGATATGAACTGAAATATGAATGATTGGTGGATTAGAGTTGTTGCTGTTGTTGAAATTTATAGTATTTGCAACTACAAAAAATAATGTGATGTAGAAAACTTGAAAATGTGCATATTCTTTTGTGCAGTTTTACAACTGATTGTAAAACTATTGCATCTACAGCTGGATGGAAATGGGGTATAATAACAATGACATATCTGTCTTTTATTTATATTATTTAAAAATAGGCCAGAACTTGCGAGACCAGCTACAACCTTGTATCAGCATAATCTGACAGGAATCCTTGAAACAGCTGTCAGGGCAACTAACGCACAGTTTGATAATCCTGAGATCCTCAAACGCTTGGATGTTAGACTTTTGGAGGTATTTCTGCGCCATTTTAATATTTCATGATAGGCTTAGATTTGATTTGTCAAAAATAAGAAAAATATACTCTGAGGTCAGCAGCATCCAAAGTATTATCATCTTTCTGGATTGTCAGATTTTCTTGACCTTACACTAATTGTTATTTCACTGAAAAATGAGTGCCAATACTTAGACAGTTATAGATATTACAGTGCAGTATGTTTGATAATGAAAACATAAGGCTATAATCCGAATTAAGCATACTCATAATGTATATGTGGTGTATTATGGCCTAAATTACAGTTCTGCTGAATTTATTCTGATACCGTTTTGTTAAGATGCTGCATTATTCAGTCTGATTTGTTATAGATGTAACTTCATCTTTGTCCTTCTTTTTGCTTATCTGAACAGAAAATGTCACAGTTATATTTCCTTTATTCTGTGTACTGACAAATAGAGTTATCTTCTAGTCTAACATTTTAGATTGGTTAAATAAGGCTGGTCTTTCTTTTACCCACTATGTCTTGGCAATTCACCACTGATCGTTACTAAATGCTAGATCATGATTACTTTGGGAAAATAGCTAAATAACTATGTAACTGATTTGCTGAAATATTTATAACTTTTTTTAAAGGTGTCTCCAGGTGATACTGGTTGGGATGTTTTCAGTTTAGACTATCATGTTGATGGGCCAATTGCAACGGTAAGGATGTATAGCTCAGTTTGTCCATTTCTGATCCCCTCCTACCTAGAATTAGCTACTTAGTTCTCTAAATACTTGTTATTAAAATAGCCTTTGTACTTTTAGAAGTACATGATTAAAGAGATTGCTTGATATCTTTGATGTACTCATTGTATTAAGAGTACAGCCAAAATTTCAATTTCCTAAATTATTAATGAGTGTTAAAATGCTACATTTTAAGACCGTCATTATTTGAAATAAATAATTCATTTGCTCTGTCGGAGATTTTAGAAAGTACTTAATAAATGGATTTTCATTTTCAGCCATTATTCTAAAACTGTAGCAACTAATTTGGGATAATTTGTGTGAACTATAAAATGTATTTTAGGGAACCTATTTGTTCTCTTTAAATAAATGTGATATATAGTATTCATTAAAACAGATGAGAAAATAGCACCATTGTTCAAAATGCTTTTACTATACGTAAAGAATAACAGTGCTCTGTGAACGAGGTGTCAAAAATGAAAGTTCGGTCAGAAGGTATTTGCTACATATAGTTTAATCAAAGGAAGATAATATCTAACTTAACATCTGTTAATCCATTTGTATATTCTATATCCTTCTCCATACGTTATGAGTAGTTATAGAGCTATGTAATCAGTTCCTTAATATTTAATTTTTGTTGTAGCATGCTGTTAACCATTTAATGTATTTTCCTTTCATTATAATAAACCTTTTACATGTTGAGAATTGAAAGGTAGTGGAAAGATTTTATTATAGCTATAGTTTATAATATAATATCCTTTAATGTGATTATTCCTTAAATAAATCAACCCAACCTATATAAGGAACAGAATTTAAAGCTATATATCATGAAAATAAAGAAGCCCAGTAGACATTGGAATCTTGGGCAAGGGAAGTATATAAACATCTATCAATAAAAACAATTATATCTCGCTTTGATAAATCACTTTTTCAGTTTCCATCCACCACTCATAATCTAATTGTTTAAGGTTGTTATGATATCAAATAAAACATGAAAATAAGCATAGTTCTTTATGATTAGAACTCTAATATTTTATTTAATTTTGTATACTAGGCAAAGATGTCAAAATGTAGAACGTTTGATTCAAATGATGAATTTTTTCTGGGTTATAAAATATGCTCTTGGCCTTTGAAGCTTTGCATTTCTCAGATTGATCTATAGATAAGAGGTGAAAAAAAGCAGCAACTGTTTTCTAAACATTTTTTGATTATCGAGTTAGTTGCAAAAATCTCTCAGATTTTATCAAAAGATCTTTCAGTTAATGAACACAAATCATTATTTCAACAGGCATTAAAACACAGTTTGAGACAGTAAGGATCAAGGAAAGGGAGATTTTACTACTTTGGGAGGATGCTAACAACTGAATCTTAGCTATTTGTTACACAACACAAAGATTTATTCATCCAATAAAATGTCTTATTTTCTATGTCTTCAATTATTTCTAGTAATGAAACAGCATAGAGAAATTGTACAGGGGGATTAATGGGACTCTATCTTCCCTATACACTCAGATGAGGAACTGAAGCAGTAGCTAATCATGACTGCAGCACAGACCTTAACTTTTTGGTGCATTCAGAATATGTGTATTTAGTAAAAGGTTTGCCGTAACTCCTGTATTTCGGCTGAAGATGCTCTGAGGAGCAGGTACAAAAGCCCTTGAATCTAGGGATGCTGAGATAAATGAACCCAGAGCTTCTTTTGCACAACACAAATCCCCATCATGCTGTTTTCCTTGTATTTATTGTAGCACAGAGGAACAAGAGAAATCCTTACGTACTAATGTGAGACTTCTTAATAATAAGACTGTAACTTGACTGAGTCTTTGTATTCAGCACCCATAACTCAGCTTCTTGAGTCAATGATCTTAAGCTATTGCACTATCCTTTTAATAGAGATACTTGAAGCAATGGAAGCAGCAGTACTTGACGTTTTAAAGGTTATGATCGAATGTTGCTATTATTTGCAGATGTTTACACGAGAGTGTATGAGCCACTATCTGAGGGTGTTTAACTTCCTATGGAGAGCAAAACGGATGGAATATATTCTTACTGACATATGGAAAGGACATATGTGCAATGCAAAACTTCTAAAAAATATGCCTGGTAAGGGATTAAGTTCAGTGCATAATTACATCAGTTGCTGTTTTCTATCCATAATTCTTCAGATTATCAATAGAAGAGAATATTCTTCAGGTTATTCTGGAAGTTTAAAGTAAACCTAGAGTAAGTTTAGAGTATGTTCTTAGAATAAGTTCTGGTACATTGTGATCATTGAACTGATTTAATTAAATTCAAAATGAATAGGCTCTAATGATGTTCTGTCTGTAAAGCTTAAATAAACTTGCTATTAGTTGCTACTTTATTACAATAGAAAAAACCCAATTGCATATTTTACATGGTATATAAAGTTATGGAAATTATTATTTTTTACTAATTAGCTACCTTCTAACCTTTATATTCAGAATAAATATAGAAGTCAGTTTCCCAAAAGGATAGCTGCCTACTATTGGTTAGGGTTTCCACGTGGGTAGTAATTTATCCTCCCTCCAGCGTTTGCACAGAAAAACCCATAGCACTGACAGCTTGAGTAGTTCTTTTTACCAGAAGGGGGCAACATTTGCAAACTAGCCCAATATTTATTTATATAAATTTTATTTAATTTGTAAATAAATTAAATTTATGTATACATTTAGATATTTTATTTATTTACTAACCAAATACAATGGGGGTAAAGCTTATCACATTCCATAGATATCAGCAAGCAAGTCTTTGTGAGTAGTACTTTACAGTTTTGAGTTTTTAATGTCTATCCTTTCGTTTTTCATCTTCTCCTGCCACACTGGCATTGTGGGGCTCTGGATGGCAGCCTTGATGTGGTAGAGGGGATGCTAAGTTAAAGTTCATTTCATCTGTAAGGCATCTATTCAGAAAATGATGCAGTTCTTCACTTTTACTACTTGTGACATAGCCATTTATAGAAAGCAAGGGGTATTGTTTAAGACACTGGGCTGGTAGAATATGTGTGTTAATTATGTGCAAATGTGGATATGCTGAATAGGAATATTCTTACTTCTTTATTCTCTAATCTCGTGAGATACCTTCTACCAAAGCAGTGTATAATGACACTGGACATTTCTGCCACTGCACTCCCCTATTGTTTTTGTTATGTTTCCTTTATTTTGGAGTGTTTATTTTTTCTGTATAATTTTTATTGCAGCTTCAATTAAAAGTAAAAAGCTGATTGAGCTTTTGACTGTATGTAAAAATCCATATTGTATTATTTGGCAACAATGTGTTAGTGATTTGCCTACGGAAATGGTCCCTGGAATGTTATTTCAACTCTTTCGCATTCTACTCTGAAGCCTTAAAACTCCCTGGTGGTCCTCTGTTCACCTCAGCATCCTGCCAAAGTTGGTCAGGTGCTCCCATTTTCTAATTGGAAAACTTCATTTTACCAGCAACTTAGTCACTAAACATGGTTGCTAATTAAAACACCATATGGCTATAACTTATTTCTGCCTACAATTTTACTTCTGCCTTCTTTATTAACTCTGGTTATCCCAAGATGGTTGCAAAGCATCTGAATAGCAATCCTGTGATCATGAGACCATGCAGTGATCATAAATGTGCACCACTTGCAAAGTACTTAAATAGCAATCTCATGACTGAAAGACATTGTGACACTTGTAAATGCAAGGATTAGTTAGGTGGTTTTTTAAATACCATTGTAATTTTGAACATTCACTAAACAAGGTAGTTAATAAGCAAGGACTACCTGTATAGGTTTGTTGGGTAGTTCTTCTTCAGGCCTATAAGAAGTTTAAATTTCTGAAGATTAAATGAGTATTTATTTTATAAGCAACCATACTGGTGAGATTGTTAGATAATTTTAAAAATAAATCAATATTGTGGAACATTTGTTTTTTTAAACAACTGAGAGCTTATAATTATTGGTTTAATTGATTAAATATTTTGATCAGTTAAGTCAGTTGTTGATGGAAATTTTCAGTGTAGTTCCATTACACTGAATGTAAGATTGTTACACATTTGTGAGTTATGAACCACAATCCACCAGATGGAGTGTGGTAGCTGTTTTATTTTTTGTTTCGCAGTCTACAGTATTGCTGATAGAAAGTGACTGGCTCAAAATTACCAGCTGGCTTCCATGATAAAAGACCATAACTATAAAAGACCATGCTCCTATTCCAGCTCTTTAACCACTACACCAAACTGGTTCATGAGACCCAGTTTGAATCCTTTATTGGAATCATTCATAACCTTCAAATAATGGATTGATTTAGGCTGAAATTTACAGTATACACAAAGACATATATACCTGTGCATGTGTTTGCCTGTATTTGCCAGAAGGCCAGGATGGAGAAGGAAGGCAACAAAACTGGATGGAAATGAAGTAATGAGACAGAGACAGGGAAGAGCAAAACCCTGTTCAGGCATTACAACAAGGATTAAAATCAGCTCAGTAAGCACTCCTTTTTAAACACTAAGCTAAGTCTATCAGACCTGAGCTGCAGAAGAAGTTAGATTTTCTGTCTCTTTGCTACCAACAAATGGTCATCCAGATTTGGTAGCCCTACAAAAGCTAAATTTGAAGGCATCCATGCTTTTCAGCTACAATATAAGTAGTAATTCACACACTTGCCAATTCCTTTTTTTTTCAACAATTTTTAGTCTTATCTGTGATGTAAGACTATTACATCATGTAAGTAATAAGCAAAATCTTGCTACGTTATAAACATTAGAAGAGATCAAGCCTTAGAAACTTTCTTGCATTGTTTCAGCATGTTGTATTCCTAGTATGATTCCTTTTATATTAGATGTTATGGCTTTTGTTTTTTGTGCATCTCAAGTACTATAAAACATTTTTTGTATAGAAAGGAATAGCTACAGGGTAGTAATTCTTTAACCTTTCTCTGTCACAGGTGGGCTAAGGCAACCAAGTAGGCTTTGACATCTAGTATGCAAAAGGAAAGCTTTGGCATGGCTTTATCTTCTTTTGAAGCTTGTTCCACATTTGAGTACCCTTGACTGAGAAAGCTTATCTCCTTTCCTCACAGAGTTTGGCCTAAACATTTCAGCAAAGTTCTCTCCCAAAAGAGTATTATAATTTCTGAGGATAAGTCTCTCCCTTCCTGCGTTGAGCAAAGTAGCTATTGGAAACCACTTGTCAATCCACCTAATAGGAAAGTCACCTTTCTTTTGTTAATAAGCCAAGAAGGTATCTCATAAGTTAGAGTATTGGCCCTGGCCAAGCATGAACATTCCTCTAAAATAATAGGTTTATTAGGCAACATTTCTCATTCCTGTAATAACTTTTATTGTTCTGTACCACCTTTTTAAAATAAGCTGCAGTGAAATGAAAAAGCAGAGCTGGGGATTAACAGATTCATCCATCCCTACTTCTGAGGAACCATTTCTTATCTTTTGGTTTTTGTTGTTCTGCCATTTGAAATACTTTTTTCCCCATGTTCTTACTAACAATTTGGGAGATGGTTGTAGCTCATTAGTAGAGCCAGAGCTTTACATTTTGAAGGTGCCAAGTTCAGTCAACATGTGGAGTTAGAAAAAAGTATGAAGAGATGCTGCCAGGCTTACAGGACTAAGTTAAATGAACCAAGTATCTTAGTAAAAAGCAGCATTGCTTCATTTATTATACGGAAAGTATACAGTTAACTTTGGTTTCTCACTTGACTCTGCTTGTCATATTATTATTAACTGGAAACAATGCTGGCTATTAGAATTTATAGCTTCAATTTATTGGATTAAAAAGATGATAGTATAAATATAGTATATTATGCTTTTTCTTTAAGTATCTTTGATCAGTTGTTATATTTTATTCCTTTCAGAAAGGGTGCAGGTTATCAACCTCAGTTGTATTTGTTAAAAATGTTAGATGAATGAATCTCTTCTAATTTTTAATATACAAATATTTTGATTTTCTTACAGAGCTTTCTGGGGTGCTGCATCAGTGTCACGTTTTGGCATCAGAAATGGTCCATTTCATTCATCAAATGCAGTATTATATTACATTTGAGGTACCCTTCAACCAACCATTTTGTAGTCTATTTTGTTTTTGTTTTGAGGAGAAGAAATGTGTGTAGTGCCGTATAGAGTAAAGGGTGTGCTAAATAAAGAGTTTCTGAAGGAAGAACATCATTATACTAAATACTTAAAATTATGCCTTAGGTCCTGGAATGTTCATGGGATGAACTGTGGAACAAGGTCCAACAAGCTCAGGACTTAGATCACATCATTGCAGCTCATGAAGTCTTCCTAGATACTATCATATCTCGCTGTTTGCTGGACACTGATTCAAGAGTAAGCCTTTTCTCTATTTAAACATTATTTCTGTAATGATTATGCTCATCGCCCCTTTTTTTTTCATTTAGCAATGTGTGCAGTATAATATTTATTCAGAAGTGAAATCCCACTGTTCCATAATAAGAGAGCTTAGAATTGCACACCTTGGTTGAATCTATCTTTGCACTAAATGTAATATTTGTGGATGTAGGATCTTATTTTTCAATTTCACAATTTCTTATAGCTGCTTCTCAACCAGCTTCGAGCTGTTTTTGATCAGATTCTTGAATTTCAAAATGTGCAAGATGCAATGTACCGAGCCGCCTTAGAGGAATTGCAGCTACGCTTGCAGTTTGAAGAAAAGAAAAAGGAGCGAGAACTTGAGGTATAGCGCCTTTCTATGGCATTCTATGGCATCTGCTTGTATTTTAATGATACTCAAATAAAACAAATTTCCTGTGTTCTTTTTCCTGAAAAGTAATGAACAAAAAGTGGAAACACAGTGTAGAAAGATGCAATTGTATGTATGTATAGTGAGGGAAAAATTATTTGATCTCCTGCTGATTTTGTATGTCTGCCCACTGACAAAGAAATGATCAGTCTACAATTTTATTGGTAGGTTTATTTTAACAGTGAGAGACAGAATAACAACAAAAAAATCCAGAAAAAGGCATTTCAAAAAAGTTATAAATTGATTTGCATTTTAATGAGTGAAATAAGTATTTGGTCCCCTATCAATCAGCAAGATTTCTGGCTCCCAGGTGTCTTTTATACAGGTAACGAGCTGAGATTAGGAGCACTCTCTTAAAGGGAATGCTCCTAATCAGCTTCTTACCTGTATAAAAGACACCTGTCCACAGAACCAATCAATCAAATCAATCAGATTCCAAACTCTCCACCATAGCCAAGACCAAAGAGCTGTCCAAGGATGTCAGGGACAAGATTGTAGATCTACACAAGGCTGGAATGGGCTACAAGATTATTGCCAAGCAGCTTGGTGAGAAGGTACAGTTGGTACAATTATTCGCAAATGGAGAAACACAAAGTAACTGTCAATCTCCCTCGATCTGAGACTCCATACAAGATCTCACCTTGTGGAGTTTCAATGATCATGAGAACGGTGAGGAATCAACCCAGAACTACACGGGAGGATCTTGTCAATGATCTCAAGGCAGCTGGGACCATAGTCACCAAGAAAACAATTGATACACACTAGGCCGTGAAGGACTGAAATCTTGCAGCACCCGCAAGATCCCTCTGCTCAAAAAAGCACATGTACAGGCCCATCTGAAATTTGCCAATGAACATCTGAATGATTCAGAGGAGAACTGGGTGAAAGTGTATACCATCAAATCTTGGTTGAGAACCTCCTTCCCTCAGCCAGGGCATTGAAAATGGGTTGTGGATAGATATTCCAGCATGGCAATGACCCAAAACACGGCCAAGGCAACAAAGGAGTGGCTCAAGAAGAAGCACATTAAGGTCCTGGAGTGGCCTAGCCAGTCTCCAGACCGTAATCCCATAAAAAAATCTGTGGAGGGAGCTGAAGGTTCGAGCTGCCAAACGTCAGCCTTGAAACCTTAATGACTTGGAGAAGATCTGCAAAGAGAAGTGGGACAAAATCCCTCCTGAGAAGTGTGCAAACCTGGTGGCCAACTAACAAGAAACGTCTGACCTCTATGATTGCCAACAAGGGTTTTGTCACCGAGTACTAAGTCATGTTTTGCAAAGGGGTCAAATACTTATTTCACTCATTAAAATGCAAATCAATTTATAACTTTTTTGAAATGTGTTTTTCTAGATTTTGTTGTTGTTATTCTGTCTCTCACTGTTAAAATAAACCTACCATTAAAATTATAGACTGATCATTTCTTTGTCGGGACAAACATACAAAATCAGCAGGGGTTCAAACAATTTTTCCCTTACTGTATACAGTATATGTATGTATGCTACTCAGAAATAAATCCATTATATTCATTAGAATTTAGAAAAATATGCTATATACTGACCATCTTATATTCCTTTATAAATTAAATGCAAATTACTATACTGGAAATCCCAAGCAACATTGCACTAGAATTTTAATTCTTAATTTCCCACAATAACATTCATGTAGTTTTATCAGTCCTTTGACAAGAAATATGTACAGTATCTGGTGTTTTTAGTTCATGATTGTTAAACTTTCCAGGGAATTTCTACTGATTTTATGTCCTCCAGGATTCAGAAACCATCAACCAAATTTATGATTTTGTTCCATAGTAATTAATCTAAAAAAAATCAGTGTATTCCTTTGTGTAACAAAGGACACAAATGAATAAATGTGCACCTATTGATTTACCACCCCATTTTTAAAAAATTGCATTCTTAAGGGTGAATGGGGAGTAACAGCTTCACAACAAGAAGAAGAGATGAAAAGAATGAAAGAATTTGAAGATTCAATACCGAAAATGTGCTCACAGCTGCGACTACTTACTCATTTCTATCAGGTATTTTTGTTTAAATTAAAAACATTTATATGAATGGATTAGTACTAAGTATCTTTGTCTAAAATAAATAATCTTTTAATGCAGCATTATTCAGACCATTTTATGACTTGTAATTGGGTGGAAATAGTAAAACTGTTCATGCTATATGATTCCATTATGATTGCTAAAATTGGTAAACAGGATGTATTTTTAGAAGAGTAAGCAAAGACATCACAAACATTGTCAATATATATATATGACTGCTTACATAACTCATTATATTATGGATTTACATCAGATCATTCCTGCTATAGATAGATAATACTATACCATCACAGAAGTGTTTTCCTGCATTAGATGTCACAACCACCATGGCACTAATTTCATTGAGTTAACTGCTATTTCTTTAATTGCTTGTCTACATTAAAAACTATACAACTATTCCAGTTGTAATTGATAGACATTAAATGTTTACCTGTGCCTTAAGGATTATCAGTTTCCAGTTAATGCTTAAGAGAGGAATTTTCAAAGATTGCTATAGAATAGGAATAAGCTGCATCAGAAGAATCCTTAGCTGCTTCTGCCGCCATGTCCAATTGCCCAGAGAAAACAGTTTCTCAGCTTTCTGGCATCTAATGATAGTGAGAAACCACAGTCTGCTCCTTTTGGTTAGATCAGATATGTCAAACCCGCGACATCACGTGATGTCACGTGATGTATCGGAACTTTTTCCCCATTGCCAGCAACGGGGTGGGCGTGGTTTCCTCGTGATGTGTCTGGCCTGCGGGCCGGCAGTTTGAGACCCCTGGATTAGATGGTCAATCAACTAGTACAAAAATATCGTTTCCATGTTTGAGTTAGTTGAATAGCTGATTTCCACTGCTATCATAATAGAAAATGAGGAATCTCCATGAAGCTGCTAGAAAAATGAAGAAACCTTCACAGGACTGTGTGTCACTCACTGAGAACTTTGAATGAGACCTCCAGAGCTTTACCACATGTTGGTACAAAAATATAATTTTTAATATGATAGAAGGGAAAATTTCAGTATTTAGGTATTTAATATACACATTATTCTCTCTTTTATGGAAGTCCTTGTTTTTCTTTCTTTAAAATTAAATCACAGTTTAATTTAATTTAAATCACAATTTTGAGAGTTGCATGTAATAATAATAATAATAATGATGATGATAAAGTTGGAAGGGATCTTAGAGGTCATCTAGTCCAACCCCCTGCTCAGGCAGGAAACCCTATACCATTTTGGACAAATGGCTGTCCAGTTTCGTCTTAAAAACTTCCAGTGTTGGTGCATTCACCGCTTCTGGAGGCAGGTTGTTCCACTGGTTAATTGTTCTAACTGTCAGGAAGTTTCTCCTTAGTTCTAGGTTGCTTCTCTCATTGGTTAGCTTCCACCCGTTGCTCCTTGTCCTGCTTTCAGGCGCTTTGGAAAATAGCTTGACTCCCTCTTCTTTGTGGCAGCCCCTGAGATATTGGAACACTGCTATCATGTCCCCCCTCGTCCTTCTCTTTGTTAAACTAGACATACCCAATTCCAGCAACCGTTCCTTATATGTTTTAACCTCCAGTCCCCTAATCATCTTTGTTGCTCTTCTCTGTACTCTTTCTAGAGTCTCAACATCTTGAGATGTGGAAGAATTTCAAAATCAGTAAACAATAAACCAATAGATGCTTTAGAGATAATCCCTGGATTGATTAATATATTTATGTTCATGTGTGCATGCATACACGCACAGATGCTACATATACAACATATATACCCACATTCATATAATATGAATAGAGATGAATGAATGAGAAACATGACAGGATGAATAACAGCACTGTTCTCAATATCCAAAGAAGGAACTGAATCGACTTTTATTAAATAAGTTAAAATGGCTTAAAACAGATTTCCTTAATTTCACCATGTACCTTCTGTCAATCCTTACTTTACTAAACTACTCTGTTTATTATTTCAGCTACATTTCAGGATTCTAAATAGCTACCAATATTGATACAGAAGATTAGGGGGAAAAATCAATTAATATAAATATAACCAAACAGTCTGATTCACACACCCCTTTCAGAGCAGCATGGTTTTGTCTCCAAACACCTTTTTGAAGAGCCATACTTTTACAGCTCTTTGAAACTGTGGGAAGGAAAGATGGCTTAGGTATCTGTTGTTGTTGTTCCAAAGGATTTAGGACATCACAACATTAAGAAGGCTAGAATTCCTGAAGATAGCATTCCATCCAGGCAGGTAGTCATCTAGATATCTAGGCCCTGAGCCCTGTAAGGCTTAAAATGACAACCAGCATCTTCAACTGCACTTGAAAGCTAACTGGAAGCTAGCACAGCTCCTGCAATAGTGATTTAGTGTGGTCAAATCTCAGTAGATCAGTAATGACCCAAATTGCTGTTCTTCCAATATCTCTTCCATGTAAGGGGCTTCCATGCAATCTTCATTTTGTTGACTTTGAGGGAAACCAGTAAAATCACTTCATCTTCTGTCTGCAATTCCCTAAGACTGAACCTTTGATCAGGTGATGTATTTTCCCGCCAAACTCATCATAGCCACGATTTTTAAAATATCCTAGATTATATCTGCTTTTGGCTTTTTGAATCAATCTTGCCGACTATTTCTTAGCTCACCACTTTCCTTCCAAACATCAGATCAAAAAGTGAAATACACGTGGATTCCTGGGGTGCTTCATAGTTGGTAAACCATTGTAAATTGTCATGCCAGTCATTTGAGCTTTGTGCCAGATAAATCTTTATCACAGTTTTTAAAATTCCATTGAATCTCTCAGAGATTCAGTTGGCTTGTTTCAGTTTGTAATTCATGTTTAAAATCCTCTGACAACTTGCAAAACTGCACTGGTTGTCATGGTGAATTTTTCAATATAAAGGGAGAGATTTCTGACCTTTTATATATACAGTACAGTGGATATAAAAGTCCACACATCTGTTAAAGTGCCAGGTTTTGAGATGTAAAAAACTCAGACTAAGATAAATCATTTCAGAATTTTTTCCACCTTTAATATAACCTATAAGCCATACAATTCAATTGAAAAACAAACTGAAATCTTTTAGGGAAGGAAAATAAAAATAAAAAACGTACAATAAAATGTTGCATAAGTGTACATATCTTCTTATAACTAGAGATGTGGCTAGAGATGTTCAGAATTAACCAATCACACTCAAACTGATGTCAGATAATAGTCAATACACACCTGCCATCAATCAAAGTGACTCTGATCAAGCCCATATAAAATTCAACTGTTCAAGTAAAGTTTTTCTGACATTTACTCAGTTGCCTCTCACAGCAAAAGGCCTAGTCTGCAAAGAGCTTACAATGCGTCAAAGGTATATCATTGCTGGAGCGCTTTTTCAAGGAAGAGTGGGCAAAGATTTCCAAGGCAAAATGTGCCGTGCAGATAGGTTCCTACCCCAAAAGATTGAATGCTGTCATAAAATCAAAAGTTGCTTCAACAGAGTATTATGCAACCATTTCATTGTAAGTTTTTTATTTTTATTTTTTCCTCCTAAAAGTTTTCAGTTTGCTTTTCAGTTGAATTGCAAAGCTTATAGGCTATATTAAAGGTGAAAAAAATCTGAACTGATTTATCTTGATTTTTTTACATCTCAAAATCCTGGCATTTTAATGGGTGTGTAGATTTTTTTATATCCACTGCATTAGGTATTTGTTTTTCATCTGCACATAGTATACCAATGATAATGAAAATGATCTGCAAGCTCTAGAAAGGAACACAGTGAAAAAAATGAAACTAAAATTAAATATAGAGAAAACTAATGACAACAGGTACAGCAACCAATCTTAAGGTTGGCAGTGAAGGTGTGCATAGTTTCTGCCTTTTAGGATCAGCCATCAATAATAAAGGAACACGAAATCAAGAACCATGCCACAGAGTAACACTAACACATTCTAAGGCTTGAAGGCCTTAGAAATGATATTCAGATGCTCTGATGTGTCTATGATTGTAAAGATCAAAATTATAGGCAATGGTATTATTCTCTGTAATACTTCATGGAAAGAAAGTTGGACTTTGATGAAACAGGATAACAAGAGTATTGATACTTTTGAACTTTGGTGTTGGAGAAGACTCCTGAGAGTGGCCAAGAAAATGAACAAATGGATCATCTACCAAATCAACCCAGAGTTCTGACTCAAAGTGCACATATGACCAGACTCAGATTATTTCACACATTATGTGAAGACTCAGCTCTCTGGAGAAGGCTGTATTGGTGAGAAAATTAGAAGAAAAGGGGAGTAGATGATCAGCAGCAAGGTGGATAGATTTGATTATAGCAGCAGTGGTACAATGTTTGAAGGTCTAAAGGGCCAGATTGGAAAGATCATCCTGGAGAAGAGTTATGGATGTAGTTGCTGAATTAAAACAGACTTGATGGCACATAGCAGTTAATCATGATGTGCTAAATTAATTTCAGAACCAGTCTTAAATGCTTATATTCCTGCCCTTTATGTTTCTTTATTCTTTATTCTTTTTATTTTGAGTCCTGGTTGAAACACAGATTCCATTATATCTCTCACCATAATGAAGGGTATAAAGAAACCTTCCATAGCTTTCACTTGTGCAGTTCTCTCATATTTTTCCATGTGGCCAAATAATCAAACAATGGGATTATTTTTAATCAACGAAAACCACCTTTATCAAAAAGATAGCACAGCAGTATCTACTATAACCAGTCAATGGCTTCTGACCAACTTTCATTGCTTCTTTCAAGGAACCACTTATTCTTTAACATTAGTAATATGAATCATATACTTTTGAAATTACTCTCATTTTCAATTTAGAATTTATTTCTTTTTCATTTCTGATGTGTTTTCATTGTAGCTTTTCTTAACTGACAGTAAGCTTTGACATGGCTTTTTCTTTCTTCACTAAAGAAACTGGTTACATTACCTTCCTTTTACTTTAGCCACTGTTTTGGCCCTTTTCTCTATCCAAAAAGGTTATATGTTTTCTTAAGGCTTATTTATTTATTTGAGATACACTCATAAATCAACCTTTCTTTCACCTCCTATTAATTTAATAAGAGGATTATTATTTAAAACAAATTATTCCGCTATCTTGACCCCATTTAAAATAGTTTTTAGAACAAGGTCTCCTGAGGCATTTATGAACAGACCTAATCTAAGCCCACATTTCATCATTTTCTAAAAGAAATTCTTCTTAGCCCTTTCTGTTCATTTTTTCAACAGTTGATTAGTTTTCTAACCTTAGATTATATGTAAGATGTTAATGTTTCCTCTAAAGCAGTGCCTCCCAAACTTTTTCTTTCATTACCCAAAACTGCTTATGAGAAAATCCTTTTCACCCAATATAGGTAAAACACTTAAGTCAATTTAAATGTGTCTGTTGTGATTGGGTAATGGGTTCATGTATTGTTACCTCAAAAAAAAAACCACCCTAATATGCAATTTACCTAAGTTTGGGAAGCATTGCTCAAAAAAACACACATTTTAAATGGCTTATAAAATAATCATTTGAATATTGAAGAGTCAACTTGTTCCTTTCAAATATCTTTTTGCTAACTTCTCATGGAATCAATTTCATAAATTCCTCTTTTTGAACTTTCTCTTAGCTCTTTCAATACTGTTCAAGAAAGTATGAGGTAAAGTCTTTAGGAGTGATTTTAATAGGATGTTCTGCTTCTAATTGAAACACTTCCCTTTCTTCCTCTGGCTCATTCAGCTTTTCTATTTTTGTTGAAGTAATCTGACTGGCTGTAGCTATGCTGGTTCTCCTTTGGATATTCTAAATATTTCCCTCTCTCAGTTCTCCACCCCACTTTCAGTACACTTTCCAGCAGTGTTGCTTGTTTGGTGAAAAGCCTCATCACTTTTGCCCTCACTGTGAGAAAGGAAGCCTCTCTCTTCACTTTCCAGCTGCCTTGGTCATTCTCCAAGGTATGACTTCCGTAACTGTTAGGTCTTATGTCACGGATCTGTTTTCTGTCCCTGTCCTTTCCAATTATAGCCTCTCCCAACAAGTTTTCTCTTACAAATTGTTCAATTATTCTGTTTTCCACTGAGCTCTTCTTTTGGGTTGGTAACATCTAGTGTAACAGCTCAAAATCTCCCTGTGGTTGTCACCACATGTTGCATGGCCTCTTCACCGATTTTCCTTTTCTTATTTTTCTTCCTCACTTCAAAAATTAAAGCCGAATCCCCTTAGCCGGGGATTTGTCTAAAGGAGCTATTGGTTTTACAGCTATCACCAATTCCTTTAACTTAGAAACAGTTTTGTTTTTCTTATTTCTTTAGATGGATCTGTGGTAACATGATTGGGTGGAGGAGAGAACAGTATAGTTGGTTTTTCATGAGTAAAGAAAGGAATTGGATGAGCTTTTATTAAATAATTTAAAATGAACTTGTTTTTTTATGATTTTTGTAATGAGCTTAAATACTTTGAAATGTGACTATTAACCTGGCACTCAGTGTGAGGCTTGTTATTTGAAAAGTTATACATAACCTGCTTTAGGGTAGTATTTACTACTACTGTTGCATTAAAATTATCAATTTCTTCTGATTTTTTTTTTCCTTTTCCTTTCAGGGCATTGTACAGCAGTTCCTGGTGCTCCTGACCACCAGTTCTGACGAAAGCCTCCGATTTCTTAGCTTTAGACTGGATTTCAATGAACATTATAAAGCCAGAGAACCGAGGCTTCGGGTGTCTTTGGGCACTAGAGGGCGGCGTAATTCACACATATGATTTTTTTTTTCTGCAGCAAACATAACCAGGATCACTCACCTGGATCACTCAAAGTGTAACTGTTGTTGGATGTGGCAGTGATGGTTGACAGTATGAAACCAAATGGCATGCAGTAGTGTTTGTCATTCTTGCAAACAACCTGTTTTCAGTCATGTGGTTGTGCAACACCAGTAGAGAAAGCAAAAGTTTCCTTTCTGTATTTAATAAGTGATACAACTAAGTGGATTTAAATTGTTTCAGTTTTGTTAAGCTATTGAAAAATCAGTATATTTTGTTTGGACCTTCTGAGGAATTATCCAATGTAATTTTATATTTGTCTTTAGGATATCATTTCCACTTATAGTAAGCACTGTTCCCAGGTTTCCATTTGAACTTGGAAACCAGTTTTGTGAAAATTTGCTGCTGGTCAAAAATATGTATCCAAGGTGTTTTTTTGTTTGTTTGGAGGTTTTTTTTTAGTATTGTGGGGAAAATATATCACATAAATTACTTACATTAATATTTTCAGCGTTTTCAAAGCAATGATTTATTTTTCCAGAAAATTTTTAACAGCTTATACAGAAACATATTAGAAACTTAACATGCAGAAATATTCTAAAGAATTCAGTGCTCTCAAGTAATTAAACTTGTAAATATGAAATAGATGTGAATGAAGTATTTTGTGTTCAAATTGGATGTATTCAAAATTAATTTGGATATTGAAGATTACTTATTTCTCTTCCTTGCCTATTTTTTCATTGTAAATATTTATATATTGCTGTCCAAATATTACAGGGAAACACTTTTGTAAAGAAGCCACTATATATCAAGTCATTCAATTATCCATTTGTTATATGCACAGGTAAAATCTTAGAAAATAAACACAATTATCTTTCAAACACTTTATTTGTTTCTTCTAACTGGAAAAGTGCCTGTTTTTTAAAAAAATAATTATATAATAAAAATAGTTTTGAATGTATAGGCCCTCCTTTTCTTTACCTTGCCTAATAGCTTTTCAGAATACATAATATGTCTCAAAAATGGGAATGCCTGACTCCAGTTCATATTGAGGTCTCCATATAGGTTTCCTAGCTGAGCCAAGTTCAGTATCACAGGCTACAGAGCCAAGGATATCTCTTTATTATTTTTGATTTTCTGAAAAAAAATATTTTTTCTGAATTTGTTTTATTCATTGTGTGGGTATTTTTAAATAGAAAAAAATCAAAAAACCAAATCTTTGTATTCTTCCCTATATTTCCAGTTCTTTTCCAGTTCACATGTATCAGATGTGTCAATATCCATCTTTCATTTCAACAGTGTTTCAATTTGCCCAAAACATTCAATATATGTGCAGTTTTGCTTTGGCTTACATATTGCCAAAAGGTATTTGTCATTGCAGAGTGCATTATACTAGTTTGGCCCACTTTTTCAAATTAGGAATTTGAAAAGTGCCAGATAAAGAATTTGAGCAAATATTATAATTAAATTAACTTGTGCTTTAATTGGGCAAATCCAAGAAGCTGGATTAGCAACTCCTACAACTCAAAAGTGTCAAATCTAATTGTATTATTCCTAAGCATGATTTCAGTATGATTGATCAGCATACTATAGGGTTTCATCATGATTACTGTTGGTAAAAACATTTGGACTAAATGCTTCTGGACATTGGTTAAATAGAATAACTCCTTGCTATTCACTTGTTTTTCTAGTCAGAGTACGAATCTGTACCAGAACCATATTTGTGATGCTGAAAACATGTACACTCTGTGCCATCAAACTGGAACATTTTTGATTCATTAAAATTTTTGTTTGTATTTAGAGCAATGAAATTATTTGATGAAGGATCATAAACCCAATTTAAACTATCGTAATATTGATGCATAGATAAGTGAGCGGTGTGTGCTCTTTTGGGTCGTGTGGATTTTGGACTACTGGAGGATACATGATGGTCTGTTTTTTTTCTGTGAGAAGTACTATCTTTCTTTTGATATGTTTCATAGTCCTGATTCCTGGGTGTATTATATTGTTCTAGACTATTATAGGAAGTGCTATTCAATTTGAAAGGTTTAGATTGTAGTTTGAAATTCTTATGTGTACTATAATTAGGTGATTCCTCTAATGATTCAACAAAGGGAATTAATTCTGTTTGTTTTGCTGGGCAGCTAGGGGAAGAAACAGACTGAATCTCTAAAGGCTTTGTAACATCCTCACCATGTGTTGAAAGAAAAATTGCTGGTGGTGAACAGTTATTGTTGTTGTGATTTTCTATGTCAATAGCATTGTAGACTGGTGTTTTTGGTTCCAGTGGTATCATATCATTTGTTTCTGATTCCTCAGTTTTTTCCCATTCTTCATGTTTGTTTGATTCCTTATTTTGGACAAATTCATTCTTCTTGTCAGATTCTTCCTTCTTGTCAGTGTTAGCATTTGCTATAATTGGTTTCCTAAAATGATAAAGGAATAATTTTAAACAAAACTTATTTATAAACAATTCTTAATGTCAAATAATAACTTGGGGACAATCTCAGCTAAAAGACCAATGTTGAATAGATTACAAATGATGAAACATTATTTTTCATTCCTTTTCCAAGAAAGGGAGGAAAGCTTTAATCAAGCTGCCATTTTTCTTACTGATAATTTCATTATCAGCCATAAGGGAGAGGGGATTGTTGCATCTGAAGGATTCCTAGCCGACAGAATGGTATTTTGAAGACTGCATTTGACATGCAAGAATTATATTGTGGATGGATAAACATTCAATAAGCCCATACAAAATACATATTTCTACTTCCCACTTCTCACAAGATTAAAACAGGTTTTTAAACATCATAAAGTTTAGGCCAAGAGACAAGGCTCAAGGTCCTAGAAGGGAGCATCATGACTGAACTGGGATGTCTTCCTTCTACAGGATATTCAACCTCAACATCTGATTCTTAGATGGCTGAGTTGCATTTGATCGGCAATCTCTACTACTGTATCAGTTTGACCCAACATGTTATATCTATGTTAAATTATATAAATGGTAAGGATTAGGTTGGGAGTTGTTATGATATAGAATTACAGTGATAGGAGGGGAGAAGAGAATGAAACAATAACTTACTGCTTCTTCACAAACAATGAATTGTATATGTGCACAAGGACGATCACTGCTAAGATCAAACCAGAAACGGCTACACAGGCAATAATGATGTGCTTTAGTAGTTCTTTAAGATCTGCAGCCTTTGCTCTTTTTTTATCCTGAATACCTAAAGGGACATAATAGATGACACAGAATAGTAGATCATATTTTCCATAATGTAACAGTGACCCATCATAACTGCGCTGTAATTCATGAAACATTTTGGTAGAAAACTTGCTGATGCATTTAAGCATTTAAAGTCAGATCACTCATCTGATTCACTTCATGTAAAGCAGTGGTCCCCAAACCCTGGGCCATGGCCCAATATGGGCCAAGGCCTGTTCAGAACCGGGCTACGCAAGTGAGGGGAAGGCATGTGTGCGCAGCTCCACTTGCCTGAGTGGTAGGCACTCGAGTGTGTGAGGTACCATTTGTAAAAGGGTTGGGTGCTGACGCTCACACACAAAACTCCATTTGTGCAAATAGCAAATGCTGGCCCTTGTGCTGAAGCTCCATTTGCATGAGCGGTAGTTGCCCGGCGCTGGTGCACGAAGCTCCAGTTGTGTGAATGCCAGACACTGGTGCATGAAGCTCCATTTGCATGAGTGGCAGGCACTGGTTTGCGAAGTTCTATTTTTGTGAGCAGTGGGTGCTGGCGCACATGCTCACACGGAACCATCCCCTCTCCCCCTGCCAGTCCGCCAAGCTGGAAAGATTAGGGACCGCTGATGTAAAGCAATGTGCCACATGGTATCAGTTCTTTGCTTTGTTACTAAATACAGCTATGAAAAATAGTACAGGTCATCCTTGCTTACTGACTGCTCATTCAGCAACTGTTCAAAGATACAACAGTGCTGAAAAAGATTTACAATCAGTTCTTGAGTTTGCAGCTTTACATCTGTGATCTTTATATTTTGCCTTCCAACAAGCAAAGTCAAAGCAGAAGTTGGAAGTCATAAGACAAGTCATGCTCATGTGACATTGAGCTTAATAATTGTGGGCGATTTGCTTCATAACCGCAACTAGAAATGATGTCATAAGTTGGGTGCCTGGTTAAGTAGTGTTTCCCAGGTTGCTTAGTGAAGCTACCGGTCCCAATTGTAGTCAGTGATTGAGGAATGAAACTTATTTTAAGATTCCTCCCCCCCCCAAGCTGTTTCTCCTCCCGAAATCAGTCACTGCGGTATTCATTCAGATGTTTCTGCTTCCAAGAATATTTTAAAAGCTTGGATCCTGACTAGTAGCATTAAAGTAGCGTATAATTTAAAAGTAAACTTTACTAGTTATCTCTACAACAATAACAACTTCATTACTAAATTAAATCAATAGTTCCTCCAGCAAAACACCATAATTACTTCTGTAGCCTTACCTGAGAAATGCTGTAAAGACATGCTTCTTTTATAATCTGAGGCCAAAAAACATGTCATTTGGAAAGAATTAATGCTGCCTTCTATAGGACTGTTTTTACTGAATTTTTCTAAGATTTAATTCTTTAGCTGCAAAGTCTTTTATAATTTGAAAAGAGTAGGGGAAGGGAAGAGAATCAGAATTCTGATGCTCATTCAGTTGTTATGTGAGCATTAGGAAGCTCAGAAGCTTATTCCAAAGTTTGAGCCAAAGCTTAAGCCAGCATGCATAATGAATTGTAATGTAATCACTGCAGTGCCAATAAGGTTGAACAATTGTGGTATTCTGAGAAAGAGTTCAGAAGGGCCTCCTATAAAACAACTGTCCATTTTCCCATGTACAATTTATTATAATAAATTTATCATACACAATTTACCATTTAACATATTTACCATGCGCAATTTATTATAAGAAGTAACTCCTCTTTTACGTTTCATTTGACAGTACATCATTAAATATTTTGATATTAAAACAAATTGTATATAAACAAGGATCAAGAGATTATTGGATTTTGGATCCTTACAAATTCTACATTTTAAAACTGCCATTTATGCTTAAATTTACACGATTTCTATTGAAATGGAAAAATCTTTAAATATCTTCCAATGATTTTAGTTCTGCTTTTCTCATTTAATGTTGCAAGTATCTAAAAAAAATTAAATTTACTTCTCAGGATTGTATTACATCCTTCAATACAGTTAACAAATGGAGAAGGTTTGAGTTGAGAAGTTACACAGAATATAAACAGAGCTTGCATGATTATTGTATTCAGTTAATATAAAATATCAAATCTGTTGATTGGAAGCATGCAAGTAGCTAGCAGTGCTCATTTGTGAATCTAAATCTGTTGTCTTCAGCTTTCTAAAAATGAGTGAGAATAATAATATGGTATATGGCTGATGTTTCACTGGCATCTTACATTTGCATGCCTTAATTGCTTTTCACTATCCATCCAAGCAATATTTTTTTCTTCATAGTAAAAGTTTGCTCCAGCTCAAAATGGAGGGAAAAACATTTTAAATTTAAATTTAAAAAGTTTTTTGCAATTAATTTAGTGATTTTTACTTTAGCAATGCTACTGGGGGATGCAAAACTACTGGCTTATATGTGGTTTACAATATCTCATCTCTTTGCCCTTTCGTCAATATCTCTCCCCTTTATCCCCAAATAGATTTCCTCCCATTATTGATCTATATTCCCCTTCTTCCTCCTGAAATGAAGGTGCAGTCACTATGCAGAAAAAACTTTGCCTCTAACCCCCAAAATCCATTTTAGCTGTATTCATTTTTGTCCTCTGAATAGAGGTTAAAAGTGACAATTCTCCCCCAGAAATTAGCTATATTAGTATACGTATTTAGGAAAAGGTAGTTAGGAGATACCCTGCTATTCTAAAGCTGTGTGCTTGATTCCTCATATTCCAAACTTGGCGGCTGTAATGCCAAGGGATACAGGCTTCATTTAGAATTTGGATACAGTACTCCATGAGTACTTGGCTTCAGATCCAAGCAGCAGAAGCCCAGAGAAACCAGCACACACAAAAGCTGGGCATATATTCACTAAATCTGGCATGCAGGAGCAATGCCCCAAAGCTTGCCAGCCCTTAAGCCTTTGAATGGTACAGCCACATTGCTCTGACATCCAAAAACCAGCATTTACACTGGGGGTTGTAGCTTTTATCTCACGACAAAAAATACTAATGCTATTAAAAATCTGTTTTCACTAGAGTCTGATTATATAGATGAAATATTTCTGTTAGGACTAAGCTGTTTTTGCCATTTATTTTAAGCTTCACTGGGCTGTGAACAAAATTCCTGTTCTTACATTAGTGTCTGATAAAACAATTCATTGCTCTACCTATCTGGTGCTTTATTTATCACATCAAGTGCTGCTAATGGATAATGATCTGAAAAATAAAACTCTACTATTCAGTTATGAATCTTCATATAATATGTTTTGGTCTTATACAATGAATTTTGAAACGGCACCCCATCATGGGTTTATAAAGTTAAAAAGTAAAGAAAGTATCTTTATGTTGTTATCTGCACATTGTTATCAGGAGCTTTGCATGTCATGCTTTATTAGAGGTTTAAACTTTGGCTTAAGGAACCCAACAACAACAACGGCAACAAACCCTGCCTTGTTAATTTTGTAATTGAGGTCTAGACAAACAAATTGCCACAGCTATAGAAAAAATGTTTGTTCTTTTTCAGCTGAACACACACAAAATAGGTTTTAGCAGAACAAACCCAACAGAAAAGCATAAATCAAGTGTTTAAAAATAGAATGGAGATAGCTGCAGTTTGCTATGTCAATGAACACAGGACAACAGAGCTGAAATTATAGCCCTGATGTATTAGGTAATACTCTTTTTTTCCACCAAACAACAGAACACAGATGATGCACACGGAACATCATTCGTTTTAACTTGGTGTAAAAGCTTACCTAAAAGCTTATTTTATTTACCTTCATACTTCTCAAAAAATTCAAATCTTCTGGCATCCTTCACATCTTCATTTGTCACTTCAGTTCTTATAGCTAAAAACCAAAAGATAGACTGTAACAATATTTTGTGCTGTTGGTTTTTAGGTGACAAGGTAAAAACATTTTATTTCATTTCAAAGAGTCTTTTAAAGCAAATATGCTAATTTTGGATTTGTTGAGTGCTCTTTATTACATATGGTTTCTTAACAGCTATCATTTTACTTTTTAAAAAATTGTCATTTTCATGCTCTGAGTGGGCAAGGGGATTAAGAAAGGATAAAAATACGGTCAAAGAGATGGGATTCTTTTATCTTGGTAGTAAGCAATCTTTCCAATTCAGGGACTCATCAAGTTACTTGCATACTCATACAGTTCTGCCCATGAATATTCATTATACAGATAATCCTCGACTTATGACCACAATTGAGCTCAAACTTTTTGTTGCTAAATAAGACATTTGTTACCTGAGTTTTACCCAATTTTACAACCTTTCTTGTACTTATATCGTTAATTTTTCCTCCTTAAATGTAAGACTTTGCTTTTCTCTACATTAAAACTCATTTTGTTGGATAGGGCCCATTGATCCAGTTTGTCAAGATCTTTTTGGATCCTGAGTTTGTCTTCTGGGGTGTTGGCTATTCCTGGCAGATTAGTGTCATCTGCAAATTTGATGAATTTCCTTTCTACTCCCTCATCTAAGTCATTGATGAAGATATTGAAGAGTACTGGGCCTAAGACGGAGCCCTGCTTATTTCTCTCAATGTGGATGTAGTACCATTGAAGACTACTTGTTGAGTATGGTTTGTCAGCCAGCTACAAATCCATCTGGTGGTGATGTTGTCTATTCCACCTTTCTCTAGCTTACCAAACAGTAGATTGTGGTCTACTTTGTTGAATACCTTACTGAAATCTAAGTATACGATGTCCATAGCATTTCACTGATCTACTAATTTGGTCACTTTATCAAAGAATGAAATAAAATTGGTTTGGCATGATCTGTTTTTAACAAACCCATGCCGGCTACCAGTTATAACTTTGTTTGCTTCTAGTTGTTCGCAGATCTATTTTTTGATTATCTTTTCCAGGATCTTCCCAGGTATTGATGTTAGATTGATTGGTCTGTAGTTTCCTGGGTCTGTTTTTTTCCCTTTCTTGAAGATGGGAACCACATCAGCCCTTTTACAATCCTTGGGTACTTCCCCGGTGCTCCACGTTTTTTTGAAAGATATGGTGCAATGGTTCTGAGATAACATCTGCCAGCTCCTTTAGAACTCTGGGATGTAATCTGTCGGGTCCTGGTTATTTATATTTGTCAAGGTCAGATAGGTGTTCTCTTACCATTTTCTCGCTTATTTTAATTTTTGTTTCTAGTTTGTCTTTTGCAGTATTTTTTTGGTATGTTTGCTATAATTTCTTTTTGTGTGAAGACTGATGCAAAGAATGAGTTAAGCAGCTCTGCTTTCTTCCTGTTGCCTGTTACTTCCTTGCCATCTTCTCTCTTTAGTGGACCTACAGTTTCCTTGACTTTTTTCTTGTTATTAATATGTTGAAAAAAAACCTTTTTTTATTATCCTTGATTTCTGTTGCAAGTCTTTGTTAATTCTGAGCCTTTGCTTTCCTGACTTCGTCTTTGCATGTTCTGGCTGTCTGCTGATAATTGGCCTTAGTTATATGTCCCTCTTTCTATTTTTTGTAGTTGTCCTTTTTGTCTTTCAGTTTGTCTGACAGATCTTTGTGCAGCCATGCTGGTTTCTTCTTGACTTTCTTTTCTTTTTCAGTGATATTGTGTTGGACTGGGCTTTTATGATAGCATTTTTCAGAGTTTCCCATGCTTCTTGAGTTGTTTTCCCCTTTAGGATTTTTATCCATGGAATCTTTCCTAGGTTCTCTCTGAGTTTGTTAAAATCAGCTTTTTTGAAGTTTAAGACATTGGTTGAATTTTCTATTGCTTGTGTTTGCGTTACATTGAATTCCAGTATGATGTGATCACTTTCCCCGAAGGTTCCGGCAACTTCAACTCCCTCTATTACTTCTTCTCTATTAGTAAGAATTAGGTCCAGTATAGCTTTACCTCTACTTCCCTCCTCTACCTTTTGGATGACAAAGTTGTCGGCTAGGTTGGTTAGGAATCTGTTTGATCTCCCGCTTGCTGCAGAGTTTGTCTCCCAGTTGATATCTGGTTAGTTGAAGTCTCCCATTACTACTGTGGTATGCTTCCTACATACATTTGTTAACTGGTTGGCAAAAAGTCCATCTATTTCTTCTGATTGGTTGGGTGGCCTGTAGTATACCCCTATGGCAATGTCACCTTTTCCCCCTTTTATGTTGACCCATATAGCTGTTCACCAGTCCTGGGGAACTTTACCTATTAGAAGAGACTGGTTAAAAACAAATCAGTAAATGTTCCAGTGAGCACACGTTCAAGTTCCCTCAGGACTATGGATGAATGCCAACTGGACCCCTTGCTCTATTAAGCTTTAAGCGGGCAAGCTCACCTGCCACCTCTGCTTTTTAAAACCCTGGAAAAGAACTTATGCTGCTAGAACATATAGGAGCCTCCAACCTGTTTTTGTTGCTGGCATCTACTTCTGAGAAGACTGAGCAGAAGTATTTGTTTAGATGGCTTGCTATAGCCAGTCTTCTTAATATAAGAATTGTTTGCATTTTCTGATTTTGGTGATTGCAGTTTTTTCTTTTTCTATCACTAATTCAGGTAGTCTTTGACTTACAATCACAACTGAGCCCAAACTTTCTGTTGCTAAGTGAGACAGTT
>NW_015389597.1:98978-135323 GCF_001527695.2 Protobothrops mucrosquamatus
ATGATGTTAGAAGTGACCTTGGAGGTCATCTAGTCCAACCCCGTGCACAGGCAGGAAACCCTATATAATTTCAGACAAATGGCTGTCCAGTCTCTTCTTAAAAACTTCCAGTGTTGGAGCATTCACCGCTTCTGGAGGCAGGTTGTTTCACTGGCCAGTTCCTTCTTTCTGTGCTTTAGCAGCACTAATAACTTTTTTGGCTTTTTTGTAGGTTCTTACACCTCTCTATCAGCTATACTTCAGTTATTCTTATATCTGCTATATGCTGATTTTTTCCTCTCCTTTACTTTTACAACTGCTGTGAACCAGAGTGGATTTCTCTTTCTTTTGCTTTTACTAATATGCCTCACATCGAGACTAGTTGTGTCCAAGATGGCAGATTTTATAAGTGCATATCACTTTATGCCATCCTTCAGGTTTATATATTCTTTGTTGTCTATCAAAAATTATTTTTTTCTTTAGATCTTCATACGTGTACTGGTAGATAGAGTGTTTTTTCTACCATTTGGCCAATGTGTATATTTCAATTGAGGTTAGGGTCAGCATCCATAAACCTTTGCTTTATGACTTCTACAGCTCAAAAAATACTTCAAATATCCTGAGAGTGAACTCTTTCATTTGCACATTATTTTACTGTTTGGAATCACTATCAGCTTCTTCAAATACTTTGTGTTGACCCAAAGGTAGGAGATAATCAATCAATTCTTCCAAAAGGGAATTGAACAGTTCCTGAACATCTTCCTCTTCAAGTTCATCAAATCAAAATTATCTTCCAATATTTGTTATTTCTTCTATTAATAGTGTTTTCTTCAAAATCACTACTATTTGTACAATGTGGTAAAATGAATGTCCACATTCCACAAATGTTATCTGTAGTTATTTGTTGCTAAACATGATGAATATTTTCTGTGGCATGTCTGATATTATAATTTTTCCAGATTTTTTTAAGGAATCTGTCTTGTTTCCTGTAGTTTTAGTAATTGCCTGTTCATATGTTTTTCTTATGTAGTATGTATTATATGTTGTGATGGCCCCTTGATCCAATGTTTTGGCAGCAAAAATGCTTTTTACTCAATGAACTCAGTATAGGTGGATGTCCTGGAGCATTATCTAAAACCAATAGTGCTTTAAATGTGATGTTGCTTTCCTTGCAATATTTTCCAACAGCTGGAAGAAAAATAGCTAGAAAATTGGTCACAAAATAGTTCTTGGATCATTCATGTTTTCTGATCTGAATGCTAAGTAACTAGAAGTGATTTATGGATGTAGCCTTTCAAAGTCTGAGGATTTGAAGACTGATAAACAAGCATTCATTTCAGTTTGAAATCACCTTGAGCATTGCCTCCCAGTAAAAATGTTAGGTTGAGGGGTTTTTTTCTTTCTTGGAAATTTAAGTTTAGGAAAGCATCCTTTTCCAGAATAAACCAGTTTCATCGCTGTCGAATATATGTTGTCAGCATATCAACCATTTAGGTTATTTTTTTTAAAAAAAAATCAGGATATTTAGATTGTGCATCCTCATTTCCCCTGGCTACTTCACCCCTAATTTTAGTGTTATGCAGCTGAATTTGATTTTTAAATAGATCAAAGCAGCCAACTTGCATTAAATTTTCATTTTTTTTCTTTTACTTTCTTAAACAAACTTAAAGCTTTGGTCTGAATAGCCACTCTGCTAAGGGAAATCCATTTTTATTGCAATCTTCAATAGATAGTTAGAGATGCTCTGTTTCTATCATTGTAACATTTCATCCTTGTACAGCATTGCTTAAAAGTTTGTGAATGTTCAATATTTCTGCATCGATATGGCCTAAAACAGGATATGTTCTTCACAAATCTAAAACTAAATTAAAAAAACCAATTAAATAAGTTAAAAACTTACTTGTTTATTGATTTATTGAGAAATATTATCCAAGCTATATATTTGTGGGAGGCAAAATTATGTGAATTTCTAGGACTTTCAGTTCATTTGAAAGAGAAATTAGAGTGAGGTATTTCAATCCAATGGGATGATGCTCAGGTGTTAATGTGTGGAGTCCTGCCTTATTTAAAGAACAGAACTTTGGATATTCACTATTAAAGTCTGATCTCAACACACAGGTATCTGAAATGTGTCAAGGCTCAAACAAAGATTTCTGAACACCTCTGAAAAATTCAACAATTACGAGTGGTCCGATCTTTTCCAATGTTTTGATAGAGGTTTCTCAAACCTAAGATGGTCAGGTGACAGTCCGTCTGACACATGTTCAACTCTATAAAGTTATGGTCAATGGAGGGGTCCAGTCAACTGGTTAATTCTAATATGGTTCTCGTTCCGTCTGTTTCACACTCCTCGAGAGTTTTTTAAGGTCCTTAATGCCTAAGGAACTAAAGACCTATCTTGCATTGCTGAATGTTAGTATTCCTGAGACCACCATCAAGAGAACAATGAACAATGGTGTACATGATAAGGTTGCAAGAAAAAAGCCACTACACTCCAAAAAAGAAATTGCTGCTCATCTACAGTTTGTGAAAGATCACTTGGATAAGCCAGAAGGCTATGGGGAGAATGTTCTGTGGACAGATGATACCAAAATAGAACTTTTTGTCTTTAATAAAAATTGTTATGTTTGGTGAAAGGCAAACACTACATTCCAGCATAATAACCTTACCCATGTATGAAGCGTGATGGTGGCAGTAAGATGGCTTGGGCTTGCATTGTTGCCTTTTAACTAAGATGGCCTATTGTCATTGATGGAACTATGAATTCTGAATTATACCAGCATATACTATAGGAAAATATCACAGTATCTATCTGCGAACAGAAGTTCAAGACAATGTATCATGTAGTAAAACAATGATCCAAACCATATGTCAGGTCCCAAACAGTTCCCTATTTTACTTACCTTCCTTCTATCCCTCCATCTTTGGGACCTGCCATTCTGTTGGGGGAGGGGGGAGCCCAGCTTTACTTGCATGTTTGTATTTGTTCGCCAGTTCTGTTTCCTTTTCCTGATTGCTATGGGGAGGGTTATGATAGCTCTCAAAGGACGATCGCGATGAGCCGGATGTCAGCGAAGCCAGTAAACTGCGTGCCAAGAGCAACGGCTGATCACCCCGAGATGCCAGCTGATTGGATACAATTCAAATCCCCGAGCGGCTTTAGTGGGAGGGGTATTATGGTTTGGGTGACTATACGGTGTTAACGAACTTTTACCTCAGACCTCGCCTTGATCCCCCACTGTTACTGATCCCCAAATAAAAGAATCCTGTTTGAAGCAGTGATTGCCTCAAGAGTTCGAATTCTTGGGAGAACAGCTGAAGTGGATTGTTACAGAAGGCGAGGTCTGCCCGATGCTCAACCCGGAGACGCAACTGCGCTACTGAGGGACCTGCAACTATTGCATGTATGGAGGAGTACCCATTGAAGCAATGGCCCGGAGACCTCCCATAATCGAATGGTGAAGAAGGCCTCTCCAGGGAGATGGAAGCGGCTGGGCCGTCCAATGAAGGGGACCGAGCCAGATGGTCCCTTGGAGTCGGTAAATCCAAAGGTTGGGAGGAGAAAGACTCCAAAGTTACCCTGAACCGAGGGGGGAGGAGAAAGAAAAAGGGGTCCAGCCCTGCTCCACAAGACAAAAAGGGGGGGAAGGAGGAACCAAAATCAGAAATTATGGAGGCAGTAATGGAATAAGTAAGGAGAGCCTTAGATGAATTCAAATTAAAGCTGGAGGAGGACCGGAAATCCGAGGCAGAACTGGGGGAAGAAGAGTCAGAGGTTGAGGAATTGGCGACCAGAGAGTGAGGGGCCACGACAGCCCAGATCACAGCCCAGTACTCGGGGTGTCAAACTCAGGTGACTAGGGGGCAACCGCTTCAGCCAGTAGAAGCAAAAAAGGTCCCAATTGGGGTGAAATTTGATGGAGACCCAAGGCGGCTGGGTTTCTTCCTTGCACAGATGTTCATGTATATGCAGATTTATGGGAGGATGTTACCTACTGATGTGGAGAAGTCTGGGTGGTCACGTTAGCCCTGGAAAGGGCAGCCGCTGACTGGATGGTCACCCTCTATAACTGTAATGCATCTGAACTGCAGAATTTTAATCAGTTTATGACTGCACTCTGCAGACGCTTTGAAGACTGACTAGCTGATAAAAAAAGCCCAGGAGTGTATAAAAACAATAAAGCAGGGCAGACGGCCAGTAGCAGAGTATACAGAGGAGTTTAGGAAGTTAGCTAGCCACTTCTATTGGCCAGAGGACATCCTGGTAAGCTGCTTCCAGGATGGACTTAATCAGGACCTCTACAATGCCTGTGTAGCCTGTGGGGCCCCAGGACGGTTATATGACTGGTGCCTGCTGGCGGAAGAGGTAGAAATTGATCTATGTAAGCACTTACACAGCCCGGTGAAGTTAAATTTCACCCCACACTCAGAAAACCAAAGGGAACCCACACGAGCACGGCTACCTCGCTCCGCAGCACTGCCTGTTTTAAATGTGGAAAAGAAGGGCACTGGGCCACAGATTGTCAGGCAAAAATACCTACAAGGAGGGGAGATCGTCTGTCAGCTGGTAGACCCTCGCGAATCCCACCACACCCTAAAGAGACTGCCATGAGAGCCGCCGAAGTTACCAAGGTCCCTTGGGGCCGCAACCAAGAAGGTCGAGCTACGGCCCCATGTTTCGAGGATTGCGGAGCTGTGGAAGATGAAAAAGAGGATGAGTGGGCCAATCGATCCAATAACGGTGCCTGTAGAACTATCTATCCTGGGTACGGGAAGGACCATGAAACTAGCCGCCTTACTAGACCCAGGCTGCACTTGGTGCATGATTGGCCCAGAACTAGTTAAGAAAATGGGAGTAACCCTTAGGAGACTAAAGATTCCGATCACATTTCGCCAATTGGAATGGTTCGGTCGCAGGGGAATGCCTGCCAGCTTTGCCACTAGTCCCTTACACATCGACCTAGGAAGCCACACAGAAACTCTAGCTTTCATTGTGGCCCCTGGAATGGAATGGCCACTAGTCTTGGGGCTAACGTGGTTAAGAAATTGGAACCCCATGGTGAACTGGAGGGAGGGGAAACTCAGGTTCCAGGAAAAGGAGACTCTAAACCCCTATAACGACCTTGAAAAAGGGGGGTGAAACAAAATGGGAGTTTACCGCTGCCCTTACTGAGCCAGAGGAGCAAAGCCTGCCAATGGATTTGGCTGAGGCATTTAGTGAGCGGAGGGTGGACGAACGTCCCCCTCACAAATTGCACAATTGAAATCATCCCGGGGGCAAAGTTACCAAAGCCAAAAATGTACTCCATGACCCCTAGGGAACTGGACAAACTAAAAAACTTTATAGATAAGAATTTAGAGCAGGGGTTCATTGAGCCTACCAAACCTTGAGTGGCAGCCCCTGTATTATTCCGAGAAAAAAAGATGGCTCTCTTCGTCTCTGCATAGATTATAGGATCCTCAATGCAGTCTGCATGGAAAATGTATATCCGTTACCGTTGATGAAGGACATTTAGCACACACCTGTCGAAGGGCAGAATTTTCTCAAAGCTTGATTTAAGGGAGGCATACTACCGCATAAGAATTAGGGAAGGAGATGAGTGGAAGACCGCGTTTAACTGCCCCTTGGGATGCTTCCAGTTTAGGGTCCTCCCATTTGGATTACAAGTGCACCTGCAGTTTTTATGCAGCTAATTAACGAGGTCTTACGTGAACACCTCTATAAGGGAGTCCTAGTTTATCTAGATGATATCCTTATATATATGGAATCCCAAGAAGAACACACTAAACTAGTCAGGGCTGTATTAGAGAAAATGTGCTCTGCTAAGATGTATGCTAAATTATCAAAATGCAAAATTCACAAAAGTCGCATTGACTATTTGGGGTATTGCATTTCACACCAGGGAATAGAGATGGACCCAGAAAAGGTAAGAGCTGTATTAGACTGGCTCCTCCTAAAACTCGAAAACAAGTTAAAAGTTTTCTGGGGTTTGTGAACTTCTACAGGCAGTTTATTCCCTATTTCACACAAATCACTCTTCTTATTACAAATTTATTAAAAACTAAAGGGGGGGATAAACCAAAACCTAGCAAACCTATCAATTGGACAGGGAAATGCCAAGCGGCATTTGAAAAACTAAAAACCCTTTTCTCTATGGAACTAGTGTTAAAGCCCCCGGACCCAGAGCAACCTTTTATAATACAAGCAGATGCTAGTGACGTGGCTGTGGGTGCTGTATTACTACAGAGGAACAAAGGGGGCAGTTATAACCATGCACTTACACCTCCAAAAAACTTTCAGAGACGGAGCAAAGATGGGCATCCTGGGAGAAGGAAGCCTACGCCGTACGGTGGACATTTTCTTGATGGGAATAAAATACCGTTCCAAGTATGGACAGATCATAACAATCTAGAAGCAATGAAAACTTTTAGGAAACTTTCACCCAAGCAGGCAAGATGGTCTCAATATTTTCAGCGTTTTAATTTCACTATCCACTACCTCTCTGTAGAGAAGAATTTTTTAGCTGACGTTCTTTCTAGGTTCCCTCAGTATGACAGCAAGAAAACTGAGATCGCTAAACCCTTCTTATACCCTCACCAATTAGCTGCTCCTGTTATCACCAAGGCCCAATCAAAGTTGAAAGTTCCAGTGAATGAAACTCTTTCGCATGAATTCAAGTCAGCACTAGAAACTGACGAGTGGCATTGCAACCATAAAAATGTATGTAATATAAAGGATGGACTAGTGTGGGTGGGGGAGAAAATCTATGTTCTGGCTGAAATGAGAATTAAGGTGATGTAGACTGGACACAATTCAAAAATTGCTGGCCACTTCGGGTTCATGAAAACATTATACTTGATTAAGAGACAATTTTGGTGGCCAGCACTCAAACAATATATTGAGAGTTACATAGCCAGCTGCACCACGTGTGCAGCAGCGAAACGGCACCAAGGGAACAGCCCAGGACTACTTCAGCTGGTAGCAAGCCCTCCAGCACCGTAGAGAGAGATTTCCATGGACTTCATTGTGGAGCTACCTGAAAGTGCTGGTAATACGGTTATTTGGGTGGTTACAGATGTTTTCCATACAGGTACATTTCATCCAGTGCTCAAAAATCCCCACAGCAAAAGCTTTGGCAAAACGTTTCGTACAAAATATCTATCGGTTCCATGGTGCCCCCCCAAAGGATAATTTCTGATAGAGGGGTCCAGTTTACTTCTAAATTCTGGAGAGCATTTCTGAATTTAATGGGGTCTACCCAAGACCTCTCATCTTCTCACCATCCTCAAACTAACGGGGGGACAGAATGATTAAATTCTGTCCTGGAACAGTACCTGAGATGTTTTATTAACTACCAGCAGAATGACTGGTCAGACTTATTACCATTTGCCGAAGTGGCTTATAATAAAGCTGTATATTCTAGCACTGGATTTACCCCATTTCAAGTCGCCAATGGGCAGACTTTTGTAGCCATGCCGGAAATTCCTCTTAAAGAGCTCGAAATCCCTTCGCTACAGGAATGGATTAAGCAACTACAGAATACTTGGCCAGTAGTCAGGAAAGCTCTAGATGAGGCTAGGGAAGCTTACAAAACCCAGGCTGATAAGAAAATAAATGAACAAAAACTGTTCAACATTGGGGAACGTGTATTTCTTTCCACTAAATATTTACAATCGCTACAATCCTCAAAGAAATTGGGCCCAAAATTTGTGGGTCCTTTCCCAATTAAACGAATTATAAACCCTGTAACTGTTGAATTAGACCTACCAAAGAATCTATGGAAAATCCACTCAGTTTTCCATTGCAGTTTGCTGAAACCAGAAATTACCTCCGACCTCAGGCCACCTGCTCCCCCTCTTCCTACCCCTATTTTGATTGAGGGAGAACAACATTTTGAGATCCGTGACATCTTGGACTCTAGAACCCACCATGGGAAAACTCAGTACCTCGTGTCTTGGAAAGACCTCCCTGGTTCCCAGAGGGAATGGACCTACAAAGAACATGTTCGAGCTCCTCAATTGCTTAAATGTTTTCATACACTGTTACCTGATAAACCTAAATAACATTGTTGTTGTCCCTCCTTTCTTTTCTTGGATGTCAGGTCCCAAACGGTTCCCTATTTTACTTACCTTCCTTCTATCCCTCCATCTTTGGGACCTGCCATTCTGTTGGGGGAGGGGGGAGCACAGCATTACTTGCATGCTTGTATTTGTTCGCCAGTTCTGTTTCCTTTTCCTGATTGCCTTGGGGAGGGGTATGATCGCTCTGCGAAGACAATCATGACGAGCCAGATGCCAGTGAAGCCAGTAAATCACGCTCCAAGAGCAACGGCTGATCACCCCGAGAAGCCAGCTGATTGGATACAATTCAAATCCCCGAGCGGCTTTAGTGGGAGGGGTATTACGGCTTGGGTGACTATATGGTGTTAACGAACTTTTACCTCAGACCTCGCCTTGATCCCCCACTGTTACTGATCCCCAAATAAAAGAATCCTGTTTGAAGCAGTGATTGCCTCAAGAGTTCGAATTCTTGGGAGAACAGCTGAAGTGGATTGTTACAGCATATGAGTTGTACCATCAAAGAATTGTTAAAGCAGAAGAAAGTTAAAGTTGGAATGGCCAAGTCAAAGTCCTGATCTTAATCCTAGAGAAATGTTGTGAAAGGACCTGAAGCAGGCAGTGCATATGAGAAAGCTCCCAAAATCTAAGTTGTTTTATTAGGATGAATGTGATAAAATTCCTCCAAGCCCATGTGCAGGACTGCTCAACAGTTATTGGAAACATTTAATTCCAGTTATTGCTACCAAAAGGGACACGTCACTTGTTGAAAGCAAAGGACATACTTTTGCCACCCACAAATATATAACTTTGGATAATTCTCCTCAATAAATCAGTGAAGAAGTATAATATTATTACTCATTTGTTTAATTGGGTTCTTGTTACCTAGTTTTATGACTGTGTATAGAACAGATCACATTTTAGGTCATATTTTTGCAGAAATTTTGAAAATTCAGAAGACTTCACAAATTTAAGCACCACTGTTTGCCATGACAAATATTTGGTGCAACCTTATCTTTTCCTGTTATTTTCCACGTATGCTTTGTAATATTGCATACTCTACATTCAGGCACTCCAACATCTCATCCTATTTTAGCGTTGCTATGACCACATTCATGTCGCTCAATTACATCAAATTTTTGCCCTAATGTAATAACGAGCCTCTTCTTTTTTGAGATTGTAGTGTTTTCCTCTGAAAGGATCTTCCTTTTTTCTATTTTGTACACACAAAGATTAGTAGTATCTAAAACCCCAATGGCAACTGCACACACACCTGCTCACATAAACTAAATTTTGGGTTGGATTAAAAATGATGTATCATTTTACAATTTACACTAAATTTAATATCACATTATTTTAACTGGCATTAATTGCGACCTAGCAGTACATCATTACACCTTACTTCCCAATTGCTGCTTTGTTATATTTCTGATTTCTCCAATTTAAAGTAGGCTATTTCTGACCAATGACCTACCCCAATCCATCTTCTAAGTTTGTAGAACAATGGCATATTCTAACTAATAAACCCAAGCTCTTCCATTTCAGGTACTTCATTTTTGGAATCTTTATCATTAATTTCAAATATGGATTTGGGTAAACACCTTGCTCTTAATGACTAATTAAGTCATTAATTCAATCATTCAATCATTCTTAATAGGAACAGATGAAGTTAAAAAGACCAGTTTGGGCAGAGTGTACCTCAGACAAAATGGCATAGAACATTAGATAATGATTTTACTTTGAGGAAGAGTTGATTTAAGTGAGTAAATCAATGATGTTTCACTGGAAGCAGGTAGAAGAAAATCTTCTTCTGGGGAAGATTCCATCAGTGTGTTCTCCTTTTCACTCGAATGTCTCTCTTTAATTCAAAGAGACAAAACATTTATAGTAGAAGATTGTATAAGCATTGTCCAAAAAATGAATTTTAAATAATACAACAGTTATTAGTGTAAAATGTAGGACTATTTCTAAACAATGATATCTTTACAAAATAATGCTAATTTGCTATTTTGTAAAATCTAATCTATATATATATCAAGGAAAAAACCCAAAGAGGTCCTTTTTCATTGGATTTCATGGAACAAAGAAAATCAGAATCTGCACATTTGTATAACTTTTGCCAACGAAATGGATTTTTCTAGGCAAGCTAAGTACAGAAATGTTGCTTTCTTTTTTGTGTGCAAGATCCAGATATTCCTCCATGACAAAAGATTTAGGGGGTCTGTTTTTCAGTTCTCACACTTGGTTCTTTATAGTGCTTCTGCCAGCTGTTTGTTGTGGGATTTCTAGAGTTAAATTATTTGAAACATGGGAGAAAAGTGATGTTTAGCCCAGGATTTACAAACATATCTATGTAGACATTTGGGATAGGCATTTTACGAGCAAAATCATGCTACTTTGAAGGCTTTCCCAGGTTTCCTGCATGTTGCTCATAAAGATAACCCTTGGCAATGAAGGCCTCAGATTCTCACTACTTTTAGCAAATGACAAGAGCACTGTTGTGGCATTGCATTGCAAACTCTGCTCCTTTGGGTCAGGCATTCAATGTTTATGGAAAAGGGGAATCTTGAGATACTTCAGACAAAAATGTAAATTTACTATGAACTAACGAAGTTCATATGAGTGCAGCAGATACAATATATTCAGCTGTGCACAGTATATTTCAAAACTTCCCACAATTTCCACTGAAATGATGGTTACACAAAGGCAAAATCATCATGGTGTATTCAAAAAGATGGCAGCTACCATTGTACAATCAAAGCCCTGCCCCTTTTTATGTGTGTTCCGTGTGTAACAAATGTAAAAAAGAGCAGAGGTTCAATTATGTGACCATGGCCATCTTTCCTTCTTCTTTTTTTTTTACACTCCTTGCACTTCTTTGGCTTGATTAACCAACCCCAGCCCCAACCCTAATCATTTTATGGGAATAACATGACAACATTTAACTACTGAGCATTATTAGAAATCAGTGCAGCAGCACTGTAAAATGAGTTTACCTGGACCTTGAGATTCTTTTAACGGAAAATGTTTCATAAGCATCTGTGTCTTGCTTTCATCAGCTGGTGGAGTATTCCTAACTTTAGTATTAACAAAAGAGGAAATTGTGATTCATTTAAGCACCACACTGGAAAGCTACTAAGATTGATTGATTGACTGATTGACCAATTGATTGATTGATTGATTGATTGATTGATTGATTTAGGTGTCTTCAAGTCAGTGATGATTGACTCCTGGTGACTGCCTGGACAAGTCCCTACAGTTTTCTTAGCAAGATTTTTCAGAAGTGGTTTGCAACTGCCTTCTTCCTAGAGCTGAAAGACAGTGACTGACCCTAGGCTTGATGCTGAAGGTGGAACTAGAAGTCATGGTTTCCTGGTTTCTAGCCTGATGTCTTAATAGCTATACCAAACTGTCTCATTTTATTCTAGCATAGCCTTTAAAAGAAATAAGCAATATTTTAATAATCCTCTCATCAGTAAATAGTGGATAGTGCTCAGCTTCATTTCTTATGAGATGTCTTAAATATATTCTGTAAGACTAAGCAAACAACCAAGCTCAGAGAACACCAGGAACTCCATGGAAAATCCATAATTTGCAGTTAAGATCATTTGGAAGGGAGAAGTTGGCCTGGAAGCCTTGGAAGAGTAACTTTATTCTAGACTGTGTAGGCCATCCCACTTGTCTTAAGGTCAGGCTCAGGAGAGTACCTGCTCCCTTCTAGAATGTGATTCATTATCCAACATGGAAAAACACAGTTGCCTAATAATGTTTATTTTGCTTTTCATGAGAATGATATAAAGTGTTTTGAATAGCTAGTCAATCACAAGGGCATGAATTGTTCGCATTTCATAGACATTGGTGAAGTAGATCTTGAATCACTCTTCTTTAAAGTGGGTTATTAAAGTGCTTATAGTGCTTTGCTCTTTGTAGGAATGGGATAAAATATATGGAAAATTTATAAGTGTATAAAGTACATTTATTAGAAACCAGTGCTGGCTGTTTCCAGGACACTTTCTTTTGCTCTAATCAACTTTTTACTTTGTTCCATTTCTCAATGCTCTCAATAAATTTTAATGAGTATTATTCATTTATTTTAATCCATTTATATGACAACTGATCTTGCAATAGTAACTGTGGGCATTTAACCTAGGATTAAAATATGTCACAATGCAAAATAAATTGCAATATAAAAATATGTATAATGGCAACGTAATGCGATTGACATCTGCTCCCAACCTATCCAGCTTGAATCTCAGATAACACTGTCTAATTTATACTTATACCATATAAGATACCTAGTAGTTGACAAAATAGGATGGTGGAAAATACTGCTTATAAGGGCAAAAGACAAGGAAAACAGAAAAAAATAAAATACAAAGTTAAATCTGATTATTGAACAATTTTAACTGTAGAATAGAAACTATTAGAAAGGGGGTCTAAATGCAAACTAATTGAATATAAGAAAGCTTAGGAAGTATTTACTATTATGGAAATGTGAAAAAATGTTTGGGAAATGAAAAAGGGAAGTTGGATAAGCAAACTAGGTATAGAGGAATGAAATTATTATATTGAAAATGATGAAAAAAATCAATCATATTTTGTTCACAAGAGACACTTGTCAGTGTCACTACATGAAGTCAGTCTGGGTAATACTGGGGAGGAGAGAAAATACAAGCAAGAGTAAATACTGGTAGTTTATCTCTTTTTCTTCCCATGATCTCACCACCTATCCAAAAAGCTACAAATGGGGTGTTATGTGTCGTCTGATTGCAAAGGTAACTCTGATTTGTTCACTGATTTCTATACCCCCCTCCTTTCTTCCACACCTCATCAAGACATTTTACACAAACAAGCACTGCAGTTGCTGTGGTGATGCCTTGAGCCTTGCAGCTTGGCAGAGCTCCTAAACTGCATATCAGAAGCAGGTTTTGAAAAGAATTCTGAAATGAACAGAGTGAATTATAGATATAATACCCTACCTCAAATGTAAAAAAATAATAATTCCAAGTTGAACTGATGGAGGCAGAGAACAGCTGTATTAAGACAATAGCTCTAACTAGATAAGCGAAGCTTCAAGTAACAACTACAAACCATGGCATAGTGAACAGGAGACACAATGGTGCAATCACATTAGCTCAGTATCCAAGTGTTTATTTACTTGCAAGTAGTGCTTAAAAGTGACAAGCTAAGAAAGTACTATTAAATGTTAATTGAATTTCCATAGCTCATTTAGAAATATATAGGTAATAACCATAGCATCATTTAGAAATATATAGGTAATAACCATAGCATCTCCCCACCAACAAAATAAATGTTACTTTGTAGACTTTCCTTCATTATTTGGACAGCCCTTATATCTAATATGATACATATAGCAAAAAAAGACACCATTATCTATAATATTAGGTTATGCAATAAGATTTACCTGTATATTTCTTTAATTCCTGAAGGATATTTTCCATTACTGATAATTGCATTTCATCACTAGATAACAAAGGCTTCTGGTTTTCTATTTTCAAAATATCAAAGGTTAAATTAACATTTTTACTTGGATTAAGCTCAGTATGAATGACAATATTAGTTAAATAAATATCAACTGCCACCAACTGCCATCAACTGTCCTATAAGAATAAATAATTTTAAATTATTATTTTCCACCAGAAGTATACCAGATACCACGTTTAAACATTCTAACAATATCCTAGACAAATAGTTTAATCTTAAAGTGTATCTTAATATATAAGAATTTAGCAGTACAATCCTAAGCAGGTTTACTCAAAAAGTATACTCAGCAGAAACAAGTACAAATTTTACACTTGAACATAATAGGATGTGCTATATCTAAATTAGGAAACCTATATAATAGAGAACACAAAACAGAAAATGCAGTGCAATCAGCCAATACACTTTAAAGTGCAGATTGTAAAATAAGAATTATTGATATCAAATATGTGTTAAAAAGAACACATATACTGACATATAAGTGTGTCAACAAGATAACACCTGGATAAGACACATTCGGAATGTAAGGACAAAGCAAGGAATAGATTCAGTAAGCTTACTTTGTGAAAAAAGCTATGGAGGAGGTAAAAGAAAAAAGAAAAAGTATCAATATCCTGAATATCAAAGCAGAAAAATATATTCTCCGAATGTTAAAAAGGGACAGATCCAAGTGGCTTTCAGAAAAAGCTATCATGATAGCCAGGGAAAGGCAGAAGATGAAAGCCCTGGGCAATGAAAATGGTATACAATAATTAAAAACACAGTCTTTCAATGTCAAGCAATAAAGGACAAACAAATACATTTCACTCAACATCAGCAAATAGAGAAATTTATCACAAAAAAGGAAAATGAGAAGAATTGAAAAATCAGAGGAAAATGTATAGCAAAGTTAGGAATGCTCAAGAGAAATAATGAAAGAAAGCTGAGGCAAAGAAGATTAAAGAAAGATGGAAAGACTATACTAAAACCCTTTACAAATGGGATTATAAACTGACAAACATTTGTAAGCAGAGAATATATTCAGGAATTGATTCTGCTCAAGAATTAGGGAAAAACAAGAAGTAGACCAGTGATTAAATATGAAAATATTAGACACACTGAACTCTTTTAAAGCTGTAAGAGAACTGAAGAATTAAATGGAACATAGCCTAGGCATTTGCAAAATTGGTGTATATACCTATAAAAAACAGTGACAATAGAATATGCACATTGCCAGTTGACTGCATTTATTCCACATACAGGCAAAGCTTTGTTTCAGATCTTGCAAAGAACACAGCCATAACTGAAGAATGAAATGAGATAGGTTTCAAAAGCGGCAGAGGGACATCAGAAGAATACTTTCCTTCTTGAGGAAGGAAGTAATACCACCTGCTGTGAGAGATCTGAATGGTTCTATAGAGGAAATCTCTCAGTTCAGCTCCGATCTGAAAGGAGGGAGTATGAGACCTCTTGGCAATATTAGCACTGACTATGGCAGCCTACTGAAGCACCTGCAAAGACTGAGATTTATTGAAATTCTGCCACAGAGATTCCACTAGTTTCTGAGGGGTACTTTCAGTCAGGTCTCAGTCCTTCAAGATAGGTCAGGTAAAAAAAAAACATACACCAAAGACTCCAGGACTGCTACTTTATTGATGTAGAATATACTGTGTTTCCCCGAAAGTAAGACCCGGTCTTATTTTCTTTTGGGCTCTGAAGTAAGCACTAGGTTTTACTTTTGGGGAGGGCTTATTTTTTGCTGGTACCGGTACCAGTAGGCTGCGAGTGCACGGGGTGGGGCGTGGCCTGTGCATGGGGTGGAGAAGCAATGCAGCGGCGACAGCATGGTGGTGGACCAGGTATGGTACCGGTGCGGCTGTGGTGGGCGGTAGCGGAAAGGCACTGAGCCCGGCACGGGGTGAGTCGGCCCAGATCCGGAGTGCCGGCCTGCCAGGGCCCTTCGCCAGTGGCTGCCAGTGAAACTGCGCTGTCCACACCTTCACCTTTGGGTTGCTGAGCGCCAGCTTGCAAGCCTACTCGGTGCTGCAGGCGCCAGGCTAAGGAATGAACCTAGTGCTTTTCGGGCCTCGCGGGACTCTTTCCCCTCTTGGCCATGCTGCTCTGGGCTGCCCTACTGGGCTGCTCCTGCCTTTGCGTTTCTCCGTTCGCTTCTCAGCCTTCGCAGCGTGTTTGTGAGAAAAAAAAAGTTCAATCAGACTTTCTAACTTTGTGAGATCTCACGAGAAGTTAGAAAGTCTGATTGAACTTTTTTTTTGTCCCACAAACATGCAGCAAAGGCTAAGAAGCGGAGAAATGCAATGCAGCTGAAAGGCAGGTTAGTAAAAAAATGCTTGGGGGAGGCGAGGGCATCTGAGGGGGAGCAGCAACCTTACCCTGCAGCTTCGGCAGGTATCTGGCAGGTGGAGGGAAGCAACTCCACCCCTCTGCCACCTGCCTCACCTCCTTATGTTATGGCAGTGGCGGCAGCCGTCGGCCAGGTGAAAGGCAATCCAGCGGGAGCAGCCAGAAGATGCCAAAAGCGCCCAGCCGGCATGAGAATTGCAGTGCCCACCAGGGCCCAAAGAGCACCAGGTTCAGCCCTTAGCCTGGTGCCTGGAGGCTGGCGCTCAGCAGCCCAAAGGCGGAGGCATGGACTCGTCCCACGCCAGGCAGGAGCAGCCCAGCAGGGCAGCTCAAAGCATGTCAGAAGCAGCATGGGCAGCCACTTGGCGGCCACACAGCACCCAACACAGCCAAGAAAGGTCCCAGCAGCAGTAGGGCCAGCAGGCAGGGCAGATGGAGGCTGGGGCTCACCGAGGGTTTGGTTTGTTGCAGCTGCAGCTGCAGGCAAGCAGATGGTGGAATGGAGAGGGCAGAGCCGGCAGTTGCTGGTTTCACCGGCGGCCGCTGGCAAAGGGCCCTAGCAGGCTGGTGGCGGGGGCGCCCTCTGGTGGTCGCATGGAAGATTTGGGCCGACTCACCCCGCCCCGCACTAGGGCTTACTTTCGGGGTAGGGCTTATATTAGAAAAGTGAGTGAGAAAAGTATGTATTTCAGGTTAATTTATATAATAAATATATCATAAGAATAGCAGAACTGGAAGAGATGTCACCTGAAATAAAAAATGTAGATTGGAACAATTTGATATACTATATAGTACGTAGATGACACAACCTTCTTAGTTTAAAATAGAAAAGCTCATTATGAAAATAAAAAAAGAAAAATGAGAACTCCATATTAAAGGAAAAATAACTATTGAAGATAATGTCAAATAATAATACTAAAGTATACAATACTTCCTGAACTTATATTTGAGAGTAAAGAAATAAAGATGACATACAGAATGGACAGTGTGCTGGAAAAATAATGAGGTCATTAGTGCTGCAGAAGGATGTCATGACAAATTCATTCAAGATCATGGAGATAAGGTTATTTCAATGACAATACAATCAGAATAGTTAAAGCAATGATCTTTTCAGTGTTAATCTATGGCCTTTAAGGTTGGCGATTGAGAAAGAACAAGAGAAAGATGGGTGCCTTTGACTTATGGATTTGCAGACAATTACTAAGAGCATCATGGATGCAAGGACAACCAAACAATCAATCTTTGACTAAATAAAGGCTGACTGCTCTCTTGAGGTGATGAACAGCAAACAGAAACTCATACTTTGGGCATATGATATGTCTAGATCAGGGGCAGGCAACCTTGGCTCTTTTATGACTCGTGAACTTCAACTGGCTCAGGAATTCTGGGAGTTGAAGTCCACGAGTCATAAAAGAGCCAAGGTGCCTAACCCTGGTCTAGATGATGGACAAAAAAATGTTTGGCAAAGTGAAGGGAAATACAAGAAAGAGAAAACAATGGGAAAATTAGTGTTAGGATCAGGATTAAAGAGAATACTGGACATCCTTTCAAACAGAAACTTGTTATTACTAAAGACAGATCAAATATTGGTCATTTGACCACAGAGTCTACCAAAACATAATGGCACCAATCTAACTAACTGTCAAAATAAAATCAGAAACATTGTCTTTAGTCCTGAAATCAATGTACTGCATAAAATGAAGTTTCAAGTCCTTTAATCTGAATTGCTTGTCAAAATATAACTCATGGCTGATACTGTATATATTTTAATGAAATCCTAGTTTAAAATCTTTGGGAAACCATCTGATTTATTATAGAATAATCTCTGATCTAAGAATACATTTATTATACAAAGGAAAGCAAAAGACATACCAGTTTCTTTGTTTAGCTCATTTAATATATATTCCAGCTCTTTTACAGAGATTTCTGACTGTTCATTAATTGTGCTTTGTGAATTGTCTCTGTGTGCACTTTGTGCTGTAAATTGAAAAAAATAAAGACTGACTAATTCTGATTACACAAATTATCTAACAATTTATTCAACAGAATCCATATTTACCCCTCATTGATTGTAGAATTTGATTTAATACCAACATCTGATAAGTAAAAGGTTCAGGGACATCTAAAATAAAACATAAATATAAACTGTTAAGACTCACTCTTATAAGGAATTTTTAAAATTGTAAAAATACTATAATTGTAATTGGAGTAATATTGGAGTAATTTCCAATAAACTCATATAAAAGCTATATTGAATAATAATGAAGAAAGGATTTTGAGAGTCCTGTACAAGGAAATAATTCAGCAAAGGAAATATAAATGGTATAATACACAAATAGAAGAGATTTATAAGCATCCAAATAAATTGTATTTGTTTCCTTACTAGCACTTATGAATAACACAGAATTCCTTGATAATTTGATCTGATAAAGGTAGTATAAATTGAGCTAGGCAGGTGACTAACTGTTAGCTGAAATGCACATTACATAATAAAACACAAGCTAATCAGTTAATTGCATGTGGCTTTTATGGAAAAAATAATATCTTGTAAGAAAAATATGTCTATGTGTATGACAATTTTAATCATGACAACTTTAAAAAATATGATTTCAACTCCCAAAATTCTCAAGTCAGCAAGCTGCCAATTTTGAAAAGCACAGCTCTGGCCTAATAGGAAATATCCTTTTTCCATTATAACAAGTAATAAAATCTGATGTACAGTATGTGGGATAGAGAAAGAACACCAAAGCAGGAACATGTGATATGGGCAAGAACCCTAGATAGTGTCTGCAATTTTCTTCAATTAAGCTCAATTTACATTTTTATGGATTAAACCTTTTTAAATTTGCCATGCCTTACTAGATTTTGACTACTTGTTTATCCATGACACACAGAGCCAAGCCTGCCACAGAAATATCCAAGTAAAAATCAACCATCAGATGGCAAATGCCTATCTTTTTTTAAATAATTGTTAAGAGTGATTGAAATATATTGATATGGAGAAATAAGTATAATACACATACTCATTCAAATATTTTTCTAATCTTTGTGGCTGCTATCTTCAGCAAATAGACTTGGATATTTTTCTATGTTGCTATTTTTCAATGGTTTCAGAGTTGTAGATACACAGTATATCATTTCTTAAAATGTATGAATAACTATTGGCATAACAAGATAGACTGTATGTACACTTTAATTCTGTAATTCTCTACTCCTGAGCTTAGCAGAAAATAAAAACCAAATATTTGATGGCATGTCTCTTATAAATAAGAAAAAAGGATTCTTAACAGGATACATTCAGATCATAAATAGAAATAACATTATTTAGAGTATTACATTCTACCTTGTTTCCCCGAAAGACCTACCCGAAAATAAACCCTAGCTTGATTTTTGGGGGTGGGCCTAATATAAGTGCTACCCCCCAAAATAAGCCCTAGTTTTGGAGCGAGGCACACACTAAAAATCAAGCTAGGACGGGAGTGAGGGAAGTGGAGCTGCCCCACGCGCCCTGCACCCACTTACCTTGCAGCCAGGCCTCTCTTCGCCGACCCACTTCTACTGTGGCGTCCCCAGGCCTACATTTCGCAGTCAGGCCTTTCTGGAAGGCCTCTGCAGCTGAGAACTGATCTATGGATTGAATCCATTGCTCGGTTATTGGCTGCAGAGGCCTTCCAGAAAGGCCTGACTGTGAAATGCAGGCCCAAGCTCCATTCTGAGCTGCAGAAAGAAGCTGCTCCTTCAGCCGCAGAAGTGGGCCGGCTGGGCGGGGCTGTTGGTGCCAGAGGTGAATGGGAAAGGCACCATCCACACCTGAAAATAAGACCTAGTGCCTCTTTTGGAGGAAAATAATAATAATATTCAGTCTCATTTTGGGGGAAACACAGTATTTCTAGGTTCTAGGTTCAAAATGAAAAGGATCTTTGGATCCTTCTGAACCATAGGGCATCTTATGAATCCTAAAACACATGTACATGTAAGACAAGTAGATTTACTATTACCTTCATCCTACAAACATATACTAATAGGCTCTTTGTACTAAATATCTTGTTAATGCAGTTCAAGGCACTGTACTTTCATGAAAATGTAAAGAGCAACAGAAAAAAGATAGTAATAATTAATGAACTGCATTATTTTCTATTTATTTCATACATTTGGCATCTAGTCATACAAAACAGATGAACAGACAGTAAATAATGGTCTCTTGGACACAAAATTTGCAGGTTATATCTGCCATATAATAATATAAAATCATTTTCAAGTATACAATCTTCACATTCATGATCTCAACAGTTTTTACAATAGCAGATAAGATCAGTTGTTATTCTTAAAGCAGGCCAGAAAATCAAATGCACAGGTATAGAATAGGTAGTAACTGTGCATCTAATAGGAGTAATTGTGTAAGGGATCTTGGAGTCCTAGTGGACAATCACTTAAATATGAGCCAGCAGTGTGCTGCAGCTGCCAAAAAGTAACAGTCCTAGGCTGCATTAATACAGGGATAGAATCAAGATCACGTGAAGTGTTAGTACTACTTTATAATGCGCTGGTAGACCACACTTGGAATACTGCATCTAGTTTTGGTCGCCACAATATAAAAAAGATGTTGAGACTCTAGAAAGAGTGCAGAGAAGAGCAACAAAGATGATCAGGGAATTGGAGGCTAAAACATAGGAAGAATGTTGCATGAATTGGGTATGTCTAGTTTAATGAAGAGAAGGACGAGGGGGGACATGATAGCAGTGTTCCAATATCTAAAGGGTTGCCACAAAGAAGAGGGAGTCAAGCTACTCTCCAAAACACCTGAAGACAGGACAAGAAGCAATGGATGGAAAGTAATCAAGGAGTGAACTAACCTAGAAATAAGGAGAAATTTCCTGACAGTGAGAACAATTAATCAGTGAAGCGGCTTGCATTCAAAAGTTGTGGGTGCTGCATCACTGGATGTTTTTAAGAAGAGATTGGATAGCCATTTGTCTGAGCCTCTTGCTTGAGCAGGGAGTTGAATAAGAAGACCTCCAAAGTTCCTTCCAACTCTATTATTCTATTATTCTGTTATTCTATACCTAATCAAGCAACTTGGTAAACTCAAATCTAAAAGAATTTAAAGTAGAGTTTCTGGATTTCTACCTAATAGGCAGGGGAGGTGTGCTACAGACTCCATCAGTCAAAGTATTTCAACTGGTGGGATTTAAGAAGAGGGCCTTCTGTGCCATTGCCCCTGCTTTATAGAACATCTTGCCCTCAGAGGGGAGGAAAGCCCATAATTTTTTGGCCTTCTGCAAAGGCTATATAACCTTGCATGGGGGACATAGAGGCCCATACAACCACGGGGCTGGCTGGCCTCATGAGAAACACCCACCACCACTACTTGTATTAACAATTCTTAATTTCTCATTTTGGAATTCTTCACCTTCTTAAATTTTTATAATGTTGTTTTTATAATTTTAAAACTTTTGATTCTAAATTATCCTGATTTTAATGTTTAATTTTATTGATAATATTGTACACTGCCCAGAGCACTTAAAATATAAAGTATAAATAAAAATAAATTAATAAAATAATCTGCATTAATAGAGGGATAGAATCAAGATCACGTGAAGTGTTAATACCACTTTACAATGCCTTGGTAAGGCCATACTTGGAATACTGCATCCAGTTTTGGTCACCACGATGTAAAAAAGATGTTGAGACTCTAGAAAGAGTACAGAGAAGAGCAACAAAGATGATTAGGGGACTGGAGGCTAAAACATTCAAGGAACGGTTGCTGGAATTGGGTATGTCTAGTTTAATGAAGAGAAGGACGAGGGGGGACATGATAGCAGTGTTCCAATATCTCAGGGGTTGCCACAAAGAAGAGGGAGTCAAGCTATTCTCCAAAGCACCTGAAGGCAAGACAAGAAGCAATGGATGGAAACTAACCAAAGAGAGAAGCAGCCTAGAACTAAAGAGAAACTTCCTGACAGTTAGAACAATTAATCAGTGGAACAACCTGCCTCCAGAAGCTGTGAATGCTCCAACACTGGAAGTCTTTAAGAAGAGATTGGACAGCCATTTGTCTGAAATGGTATAAGGTTTCCTGCCTGAGCAGGGGGTTGGACTAGATGACCATAATAATAATCTATTATTATTGTTGTTGTTGTTGTTTTATTGGCAATTTCTAAGTTATAATTTTAACTTATAATTTACATGAAATTGGGAGTATAATCCATCTATAGGAAGATGCTTATCTATCTATCTATCTATCTATCCATCCATCCATCCATCCATCCATCCATCCATCCATCCATCCTCCAATGTATATAGCCAATCAGCTACCATATACAAACTTTGTGCAGCAACCAAAATAAAAATACAATACATTTTTTTCTTTTTACAACCCTGTAATCCCTTGCTTTGGGCTGGGGTCAGGGTAACTGGAGTTGAGCGTTTATTGGCCGGATGCCCTTCTTGATGCCTATGTGGATTTCACAGCAGATATTTTCTCTTTGTGACCTGATAGTGAAACATCTTTCGCTGCCTAGTACGAGGCAAGCACCTTCACCTCTAGGCCACTGTATCACTCAAACACAATACAATACAATAATATTTTAAAACAAAAAACCCACAACGAGGCCTAATAAAAATGCATCATTTACTTACCACCCCATCAACACCTTCTATCAACATCCCAGCCCCAGTGCCTGAGGCAAAAGTCTGATCTTCACCACTTTCCTGTAAGCCAACAGGGCCAGGGCCATCTTCATATTCTGAGGGGAGGCCGTTCTATAAGGCATGCACTATGACAGAAAAGGCATGCTTCCAAGGGCTCACCAGGCAACATTGCTTCTCCGAGGGGATTTGGAGCATACCCACATTGTCAGATCTAGAAGGGCGGGCAGAAACCATAGCAGACAGGTGTTTCTACAAGTAAATTCTGAAAGATCACCACAATCTGAAAGTGATCTTTGATATATCATTGATCATGCTAAATGGCTTCTCTTGAAGAATGTTCAGAAGGCACAACTAAAACATGGTGGCCAGCGCTGTGCACTTTAAAGTATGTAAAACTATTTTGAACCAACTACTCTAACGTACAAATAATTTTCAGTTAAACTTAAGTGCTAGCTTTGACCAATATATTCCTAACCTTTCTTGCGTCTCATTATGAAGAGGCTATTGATCAAACAAGCCAGGCTCTTTTCTAAAAAGTTGCTTTTATTAAACAGTAGGAAATGGTTGTTTTGCTGAGATTTAAATGTTCTCTGGTTAGTTTCAAGGAAGAGTCAATTTCTCTTTCCATTTTGCTTTTGAAATGTATTGATTTTACTATATTGTTGCATTTGTTTTTAAGTTGTGTTTTGAGGATCCTAGTGAGCAGATGGTGTACGCAAAACTTTCAACAATTCCCTTTCAGATTCAATATCACAGTAATAAGAGTCATCATAATGGCATGATTCATAAAATTGTAAAAAAGACATAAGCAATATCATATTAGAAGCTATATAACAAAATGTATAATTGCATTCAGCTCAATTTCATTCCCAAAATACCATAGCAACAGTTATAATATTGCAACTCTATAATCACTTCAAGGTGAATCCAAATTTTTTTTAAAGTCTTTACCTGTTATAGGATGATTTGTCTTACTGCTCTTGGGTGCGCTTTCTCCTGTAATTCCACCACCAAGTTTTATTGGAGCTTTTCTTCTCCCTTTAATATGCTTCATTTTCTTATCCACTGAACTATTTACTATCACTTGCATACCATTGTCTTTTAATGCTACAGAATCCATTTTAAGGCCTTGATTAATAATGTTGCTGGCTACAATATGAACTTCAGGGACCTCTCTTGAATCTTTTAAATTGTAAATGTCAATCTGAGTTTCACTTGAATTGTCAGGAGAATGGAATCTTACAGTAATGTTAGTTGTTCTTAATGATCTGCCACCATTATTACCAGCAGTTTTGTCCTGTTTCAAGTCAGAAAGCAAAGCCCCTTCCTTTCCATCCTCTTCAGATCCTCCACCCTTCACTTTATTATGTTTCATTGGAGTATCCATAAGAATATTTGGGGAAATCTTGTAAGCCTTGTTACCCATCAGCACTGAATAGCTATTGGGGAACAGTGTTTCTTTTGCTGTTAGGCTACTGGGACTTGCCTTCTCTTTTACAGAGGATCCTGAAAAAACATAGTTGTATATGTTAAAAATTCCAGCAGAATACTCTGCACTAATCATGCAGTTTACAAATATAATTTATGTGACATTATTGATATTGTGATTCTTGGGTATTTTGCGTGGAAAACATATGAGAGGGATAGGTTTCCAGATAACTGAATTTTAGATTAAAGTGTCCCAGAATGAAAACACAATTGTAGTGTTACAGAGAATGGATGGCCTTTTCCACAGAAAGATCACAAATGCCCACCACAATGACTACCTGCCTTTTACCAAATTCATGTTTTCAGTGAATGTTTTGCCTTGTTTTTCTGTGATTTCAGGTTCCTGCATCAAATTCTGTTGGTGCAGAACTTGGATTCGTTGATCTGCAAATGAAATAGTCAATAAAAATATATATATAAGTGAAGACATACAAATTAAAGCATAACAGTAATTAAAATTGTTATGATTTGATAATATTCTAGTCAAAAATATTTGTATTGACTAGAAAATGTTTATATTAAATCTGTTGTTAAATATGTCTTTAAGTAAGTTATCATCTTGAATACCCTTTTCATCAGTTTTCGAATAAAGACATACTAAATAAGTTGTACATGAAATATTAAATATAATACATGTGAAGTCCTCCAGGATGCTATAAGAATATTAAAAATAAGTGTTACCAACTTCTGGTTTATAAGAAGTAAAGCAAAATAACAACTGCAAATGATAAAACTCAAGGAAGTATTCTTATAAAATGGTTTTGCAATATATAGTGCATGCCCCTGCCTGGACTTATGGCTGAACTCATAAACACATTTATTGGTACCCAAGTCCTACTGAACTCATTAAAACCGTACCACTTATTCAAAATTGCATCCATAAGTGGCAGTTATTTCATGTAATACCATATCAATGCAAAATGATAGGTTTCCATTCCTAACTGTAGTGTTTAAGGTGTATAATTAAACCTCCAAACACTCAAAGAGTAATTGTTGATAGAGGCTTGCATTTTTGTAGCTGGCATGAAAACTTTCAAACAATTTAATATATTTAAAAATAATAATATTAAACAAGCTGTGCAGTTGGGGGAGAAGGGATCTAAGAGATAATTTGCAAAAACAAAACAAAACAAAGAAGTTAGTGGTGTCTCAGAACAGAAAAGAACTTTGGTGTAGATCCTGCCTGAAAAATACCCATGGTCATTATAACTATTGTCTTTGATGGATCCATTCACCATGAATGCAATTCATTCTCTTTGGAAGCCACCGAACCAGTGGTTATTTATTTATTTAGTGTATGCCATCCACAGAGGCCATGCAATCACTTATATACAACACTGATAAAAAAAAGTAAATACACACACAAATATGTTTATATAAAGCATTAACAAATATGTGTATATAAAGTATGTAGACGATACAATAGATCCGATAAATTATTAAATTAGGGCAAAACCTTGATAAAATTGCTATAATGTGTGCCATAGCTGCAATAAGATAGATGTTATAATTTGATATCTAAGAAAGCTAACCATCTAACTGTTTCTGGTGTGACTGCAGTGAGATCATCCCAGGTACCTTGACATTTCCTGGGGAGACATTCTTGAACTATAGGTGTATTGTTTGTTCTGATGCATCACAGTCGCTTTGTGGGCTCTCAGTCATTCCCTAAAGAGGTTTCCCTTAATTCTGGCATGGTCTCTAGGGTATGCCAAGTACCTCCAAAATGGCATACTTCGGGCAATGTTCTGTACTAACAGAGCACATGGTGACCAAACTGGATATTGTATCTCTCATGGTCAAAAACTACAAAGGCAGCAGGACTCCTCCCCAACATGGTTGCTGCATGGCTAGAGCATTTCTTCTCTTTTGCTGATGATCTGCTGATTTAGCTGGTTCTCTGGCAGTGCTGCTCCCTGGATTTGAATGGGAGCACTTAGGAATATCTCAACACGACTTTTGGACATCTGTGGACCCACCTGGGAAGGGGCTTCTTGAAGATTCCAGTTCCCTGTGGGAGGTGTCGGAAAGTCATTGGGCAAATCCATCTTCCTTTCAGCAATTTATTTTCTAAACAAGCCTGGGTATTAACTTTCACTTTTTGAATGTATTGTTTTACTTTGCTTTTTGTTTTTAAAGTTGACCAACTGATTGAAGGCTGGTTTATTTTAACCCCTTGCTGCACTCTAGCTGCTTCCCCCCCCTTTTATGTTGCAGTTTTGAATTACTTTCACTTTCCTCTTAAGGAACATAGTGTGTTTTGGGATGGTGAAGTTCTTTCATTTGATTTACACTAATATTGAACTCTACCACAAGGTTTTTGCATTTTTTTGTATGTGCAAAATATTTGGAGTTTACTGTATCTCTTTTGAATTTTTTTTTCAGTCTTCGATAAAAATATCCAGAAAATATCTTTCCTGTTTCCTTCTGCTTCAGTGTTCTTTGTTCCCTGATGAAATTACACAGAACAACAATCTATCACAATACAGACAAGCAAGGTGGCTGAAAACACTCTCTGGTAATGTGTAACTTTTAGTTGAAAGTTTTTTTAAAAAGTTTGATGAGATGATAGTGGTCAGGGAAAATATGCAGAAGCATGTAGCATTGAATACATTAAATTCATGAAAGAACTCTAATATGAAAGTTGCAGACCAAAGAGATATGGACTTCACAGACGGAGAACTAACTCATGTATGTCTTTTTGAAGTTTAAGTCTGTATTCCTTTACAATATTAGAAGCTTGACTGAAGGGAGAAATGACAAATTGTTTTTTCCTAGGAGGACTGAGGGTGATTGGAGAATGGGTTTATTACCCTTAATTAGAAACCACTTCTATTTGGATTTTGTTGGAAGACAGACCTACTATAGTGACTGAATTTATATTTAATTAGACAACAATTGGCAAGAGATACCATTAAGAAATAAATGTGGATATTTGATCCAAGATGAATTACTTTTAATTTTGGGGATGATTTGAGATAGATAAAATCTGTGGCAAATTTTTTATGAGCTGGTTAACAGAGGGTATATGTTGTATATGTGTATATGTTGGGTTTTTTTCAGTTCACTTTTTAATGTCTTGATTATTTTGTGTCTGTGTGTTTTGTTTTTTAAAAAACATTTTGGATTTTTGTATTTTAACTTTCCTTTGAATAAAATAAAAAATAGATGGGAAAAATGCTGAATAAGCAGGCAGATTTTCTCCAGAAATTTTCTGTTTAATAAAGAGAGAGAGAAAAAGAGGGCAAAAAAAATACTGAGGCAGCAATTAGATTACAACAGTTATGAACTCATTTACAAAAACCAATGGTCATCTCCATGTATTGTCTGATGTTGTCAGACCAAATATGTAAAGCCATCCCAAATCTATAACAAATAAATATAAATGAATAGAATATTAACACACAATTAACTATTTTAACTATTTTGAAGGGAAGAGAGCTCGGGTTATGGGTTATATTTTAACAACAAACACAAAACTGAATATTCCACACACCTTTGCATTGTAATTTGTCACTATGTTTCCCAAAAATGGTTACTTACCAAGGAATTTAATAATTTTTTTAAGATTATTTTTTGAATCTGCAGCAGCATGAGCATCTGCAATAAATAAATAATAAATTCATGTTTAATTATTCTATATCAGTTTAATCAATTATACTAAAACATTTTGAAAATTCAGGAGATGTTATATCAAGACATGTACCCACTGAACTTGGCAGAAGGTAGAACCAAATGTTCTGATTAGACGGAAACATGATACATTAAATTTGCGCCATATTCTTTCTATTCTTTCTTTTTCATAGTTTTTTCAGCCTGTAATTCAACCATTTTTAACCATGCCATTGCAAATTGTCTTAAAAAGTGATTAGACTCATGATATTTTATTCCATCTACAAATTCTGACACAATGAAGCTCCCTAGCCTTCGGAAATGGTAGAACACTGAAATCAAAGCCCACACTTGGAGTAGGGTGGGTGAAGGAATAAAGTAGTAAAAACACATGAGTTTTTAATTCACAGTTTATACATGCCAAAAAAACAGATTGAGTTCAAGGAAATATTTTCTTGTGTGAACTGTTTTGAAGCAAATGGATACTATTTTGATTAAGCCAATGAACAGTAAATTAAGCTGGGCAACATGCAAAGCCAAGATGAAGAAAATGTCAAGAACTCAAATTGGACAACTAGAAAGCAAACCTGAATTTGTGAATTATTCCACAAAGAGGTTCCATTAAACCCTAATGGAAAAAAATGGAGAATTTTCAGTGTTAAGAGCTTTTCTGAAATGGAGCCATTACTAGAAGAGTTGGGAAATAGCTCAAGAGAAGAAGAAAAAAAGAACTACTAAAAATAAGATGTTACTTCACCTCTAATTGGACCAATACTGAAGTATTAAAAGCACCAATGACTCGGATACCTGGTTCGTCTAAAACGCCAATGGATCCCTGATTCCTTTCAGTTTTTGCTTATACTGTGGAATGTAGAAAATGGATACTAAAGTAACATACTAGAAAAATGCACTTTGAAAACAAATCTTGTAGATGGCTAAAGGACTTATTTCACCTCTTAATTGTTCCCTAGAAACAAAAACCAGGTCAACCAGGGATTTAAGATGCCTGCTGGGTATCTTAAAATTGTGCCAAACCAAGCACCCATTTTGCTCCTTGAGCCCCATCCCACAAAGAAGTGAGGCTTACAACAGTGAAATGGAAAGAAAATATTAAAAATGTAAACAAAGCAATGGGAACAATACAAATAAACAACAAAAGTGCAATAATATGAATTAAAATACTGAAAAAATTAAAATAAGCACCAGCCCATGCTGATGATGCCATGATGTCAAACCATGCTACTATCTATGGCACTTAAAAAATTAGTATGGTTCCAGCCTTAGCTTCTTGGTGCAAACAGTTGTGCAAACTGCTATAATACACATTTGATTCTTTTAAGAACTAATATTTGTTTCCAACCTACTTTTATTTGGAGATGGAAGGACAATAAATCACTAGTCAGTTAGACTGGCTATGGTCTGCAGAACTATTCACTCTGGCATGACCATCCATCATCAGACTGATTCTGAAAGCCACAACATATTCAAGAAGTATATGCATGAATCCAAAGTTCCAACTCTAAAGCAATGACAAAGCTGATTTTCAAATTGTCTTAATGACAGACAATCTGCATACCAATTGACTCATTTGCGCACATGATAGCTTAGAACAATACAAGAAAAATATGTAAAAAGGTCTGTAATGGTGCATGACAATTGCTTCCAAGTATGCTGACCTTTGGTAAATGAAACAAACAAAAAGTACAGTACATTTTTGAGAAAACATTAATGGGTGATTAAGAATGAGTACAGCTGCATCATCTGAACACTCGGTTAAAAATATTCTTTTTGTATTCAGTGTCAGTCCCATAATTATGATTGAAAACATTGTGGAAGGAAGCAAGTAAGCCTATGCAGTAAAATACATGTTTTTTAAAACAACTATATGGTTTTTAACAACACTGTCAAATGTCAGCTTGATCATTACTCTTCCAAATGTTATTATTTATTCAATGATACTATTATTATACTGTATGTAGTTACTAAAGTACTATGGCGTATTTTAATTTAATTTCTAGTTATTACAGCACAGACAAGTTTATAAAGTATCCACCAAATAAATGCAAATAAAATAATTGACGTAGACTTTTTGCCTATTTGTCAGAAATCGTATTGTTGGAAGAAAAGTCTTCATCCTGGTTCATCCAAGCTGGAAATAAACATGGCAACTACTTTGGGAAGAAGGTTGTAGTTTATTGGAGAGGAGAGCCATACAGGAAGATGGTTCTGGCAGCAAGAGAAGTGAAAAAAGGACTGAACATACGTAGGGAGTAGGTTTTTATACCCTCTGAAGCCTTTTGTTTGGAGTTATTTCCTGTTCCTGTTTTGAGGCTATTTCCTGTATCACGTATTCTGACCTGAGTTTGGGTGTGCCCTTTGGCCTTTGTGAGTTAATCCTACCATGTCCTGTCTCAGGTGGGGCATGCAGATTTTAGGTCTTTGTCTTCCTAATCTTCTAGCTCCAACTTTCCTGATGGTTTACATCTGCATTTGTACAGAGCTGGCTTCTACTTGGGGGAGGCAGACTTGGGGCTATTAAGAAAAACTGGGCATGCTTTTCTGTCTCTTTAAGATCCTTGGAGGAAATATATTTTTTTGCCCTTTTAATATTTCCTTCTCTGGGGGGCTGACTTCCCACAGTATAATAATGAAATAAATAAATCCGTTTCTAAAATTGGAATGTAAAAGCTATATCCATGTTTTTGAAAGAAGTAAATATCACACTATATTTTGATCTTCTTGGTAGTAATGGCAAGTGAAGAGACGATGCTAAAATCTTGTTTCTCAAAATGGGAAATGAACTGTTGGCCATTATTGACACCAATTATTTAATTATTGATACTTCCCTTATTTAATTATTGATACTTCCCTCCTCTCAGCCCTGCATGGCCTGGGATCAACTTGGCAACTTGAAGACATGTGGACTTAAACTCCCAGAATTCCCCAGGCAGCACACTGACTGGGGAATTCTGGGAATTGAAATCCACATATCTTCAAGTTACTAAGCTTTAGAAACACTAGTTTATGCGCTGACACAGAAACATCTGAGGTTTTGAGCACTATCTTTCATTATGTGTGAAACTGTTCCACCTTCTCATTTTCAGGGTCTCCCTTTGTTTTCTGCTTTCTTGGTGTCTAAGTCTCCATTAAATCAAAGAGAGGGCTCTTTGAGAAAGCCACACTAAACTGCTATACACAAATTATTAAATTGGCACATAAGTATATGGCATGAGTTGTTCTGTCAGCATTGCTGATCCCTGATCTGCAAACATAAGGGACTGGTGAAGGACACTGTCTTACATTCCTAATGCAAGCCAAATTAAGTAAAGGGATTGTTATATTGTCCCAGCTATGTTTCCCTTTCCATTTCCTGACAGGAAAACAGCAACAATCATTGACCTTAATGGGGCACTATTGGGCATACGTAGATGGATGCTTAGAACAACAGGGTTAACCACTTCTTAACACATATCTATAATCTGTCAGTAGAGCTTTTTCTGAACTCAGATCTAAAGTTTTTTTGAAAGAACACAAAACCTGTGTTTATAAATAGCCAGGGAATGTGCAGTAGGCATGGAGAAAGTGTGGAGTGTAAAACAAGAAGTAATGATACTGAGGAAACTCCACCTTTGACTAGTACTCCAAAGCTATGCTAGTGTTGGCAGCAAATGGGCAGAATATCAAATTCTGGCCATATTGCTAGCAGCATCTACTGCCACCAAAGCCAGAATGAAATAAGCAAAATGGCACAGTCCTCCCATCAAAGAAATGACAGAAGAAAATGAAACCCTTTGTCCAGAGAGGCAGCAGAAAACCTGTAAGGCTCATCAGATAACAGAATTAGCAATCGATTGCTGACATAACTGAGCCTCCTTTCTCAATTTAAATTAATCTTCTCTGCTGCATAGCACTTGTCCCCTTTTCCTCCTTTTTAAACATAGGTTTAATGCTCTTTCAAAACAGCTAAGCAGCACTAAACCTATACTTATAAGGAACTTGCATAAATCCTTACAAGTGCTATAGGAAGTACCAATCAGGCATTATGCCAGCAAATGCCTCTGAGGAAGCCAGATATCCTGCAGCCATGTTCATGGCCAAGTCAAAATGGTAATCGAGGGTGGGGGTTAGTTTCAGTGACTAGAAGAAAGCAGGCATACTGGCAACAACCTAAAGTGGCCAATAGAAGCTGGGCAGTTCCTAACCCTTTGACTGACTAGCCATCAAATGGTTGGGGGAAAATAGCATTTCATAACCTAGGACTCAAAGAATATTGAGAGAAAAGCAAACATTCTACTTTAACTCAGGGTGATTTTAAGCTGCTTCAGGTGGAGATGAGATAAAGGCACCATCATGAGCCGCTGTCCAAAGGTAGGACGGGATGAGGAAATTACCAGATGATGTTGCTACCATGATTGGAGACTTCAGGAAGAACCAATCTACAGGCATAACTTATAGTTTCTTTTTCAACCTACTGCCTGGGACAAAAATTAGAACATCACTAAATGTTTCTGGTTCTGATGGACCCAGCTATGTGACTAGTGTATGCCCAGTTCAGCTTGATAAGACACAAATTGTGTACTAAGCTAATAATCTTGAGTGCCTCGCTCCAAAAATCCTGGCTCACAGGATGCCAAAAATCATAAGTAAGATTTTTTTATGTCTTTGACCACAATTATATCTACCGTGCTGCAAAGTGACAGTATATGATCTAAAGTTAGTGGATGAGTTTAAACAGTCAGGAAGACCAAGTGTCTGGCTCTGCACATCTGGATTCAAGTTCTCTTCCGTGCTTGGTTTCACTATACAAGCCTGAGGAAATAATTTATTATCGACTTGTCAAATCAGACAAGGAAAGGAAACCAAACAAGAGCACCGACAAGGTGATACGAAGCACTATGGCGAAGTGGCGATTCGTCAGAGCCGACGAGGTCCAAAATGGCTTCACCACATCCTCAGTCCCACCCTACCTGAGCCCGACCCATGCTACCTGGGTCATGTTCCCCCAGTCGGAGCCCCGGTTGACTTTCTCGGCTGGGCAGAAAAGCCAGAATGAGAAGAAGATAGGCAGGTGCTGTACCCGTGCCAGAGCGCGCCATGGTCTCCAGCAACTGCCTGCTGTAGGAGCCTGGAACGTCTTCGAATATCCCTTCTCTTTTTCTTCGGGGTTCGGTCGCGAAGACGCGGGCGACGGCGGCAGAAGCCTCGCTGCTCTGTGACCTCATTCCCACGTGTTCGTAGCCCGCTCGGTCGCTCTCTCTCCTGCCCGGTCGAAGCGCAACGCGAGCAAACCGTAGAGGGCGCCCCCCCCCCCCCAGCGCCGCCTGAAGGCTCTAAAAGGGTTGGTGGGAGCCAGGCGGCGGGAATGGGAGGTAAGAAAAGGCGAGATTTTTTCCCCCTTCTTCAAACACATCCTTAGTAAAAACGACACTCCAGCAGTTATTAATTATTTCTGACCTCCGCAGTACCCAGAATTTCTGAGGTTGAACGCTGTTTGCTCGCCATAAAATTGAATGAAACTTTTTGGAAGGGTAGGAAAAGCAGGAAAATTCGATGTATTCCTGAAATACTTCTGAAAGCTCCTGAAAAGCGCAGGAAGGAGATTGGCTTCACCCAGTTTCTTGCCTCTGAGACCTATAGACCAGGCTGCTCAGACAAAAATCTTTTCCTCTAACCTTGAAACGCTTTCTCCTACACCCCGGATCTGTATGTTTTGCAATGTATGCCCTGCCAGATATTGATTGATTATATGCTATCAAATCATTTCCCACTCCTAGCAAGCGCATAGATTTTTCTCCACAACTTTCTAATCCTAATGTGGTCTTTCCAGGCCACAACAAGGCCAAACTGAATTGCAAGAGGAGCCCAGAGCTACCATGGCCAGTAAGGGTGTGTGTGTGAGAGGAGCTAGAAAACTGGAGACTCAGAGGTGGATGCTAAGCACCACTTTCTTGTTGTGGGGAGGGTCCCCTGCCAGTTTGTGGGTGACATGCATGCTATATCCCCCACAGGCAGCAGAAATAGGTACCTGAGGACCAAGAGGTCCTGGGAAACAGAAATTGGAGGACTCTGAATTGGTAGTCTAAAATGTTGGAGAAAAAAATGAGGGGAGGGAGAGGAGGAGTATAGGGCAGACTGTGTGGGAAGTGGTGGGTTTTCTTCTCTCTGGAGTGCCCATGTTAAAAATAGTGAGTTCACCCCTAGCAGTGCCAAAGCAAGTTTCCCATCTGCTGTATTCAAATGCTATCCACCCTCCTTGAGTAGAAAAACACTGTAAATTGTAAAATGGCCCCAATCCCTATCCTCTGTTTCCCTTAATCCAGTATGTATTTAATCATCCAATTTTAAAACTGCCTATCTCCCTCACTAAGAGATTCTGGGCAATGTAGAAATAAAATATTAAAAGCATAAAAATGGTACATAAAATTTAAAAGTGGCAAGCAATGTTAAAAATTAATTAAAAGGAAGGGGGAGGGCTTTTGGGGTGCTAACCAGTTCTAGGCTGCATGCTCCTCCAAGCAAGGCCACAAAGCTATGTTTTCACGCCTTCCCAGAAGGCCAGGTCAGTGAGGACCCGCCTCACCTCTGGGGAAAGAATATCCGAGGGTGACCGCAGAGAAAGATCTTTTCCTTGACCCATCAATTGGAATTCTTTGGCTGATGCGGTGCCTTTGCTGGCTGACTGGGTGAGATGAGCTGCTATAAAGGGACAAAGTAAATTCCCTGTCAAAGTAGGAGCATCCAAAGGAGTGCCCTGTCAAGGTTGTTGTGGTGATGCAGTCAAAGCTTTGCCAGTTTTTTATGTGCATCACAAATCATCCAATCCTGGCCCCCATTTTGAGAATTTTTTACCCTGCAGATGGCCCTGATCCAAGGTGTACCTACTTCTAAAGGCTAATAAATTTTAAACTTTTTCATGCATGTCTTGGATGCTGTTGGCCTAATAGGGGAAAGAGTAATTTAACACTGGTAAAGGTAAGGATAGCATGGCAGAAGAAACAGCAGTAAAAAGAAGTTGCCAGAATATGCTTGTACTATAGTTGGATGCAAGGAGGGAAAGACCCAAAGTGTTAGCTTGAAATAGATATGCCTTGACTTTAAGACTTAATGGAACTTGGATTAAAGAATGCCCAGTGGAAGCCCACAGGAAGGAGATAGGCATAATAGCTTTCTTGCAATAAATTGGCATAATAAATACTTCTATCCAAAAAATGACTGAAAGTTATCTTGCTTTATCAATGGTTCTACTAATTGAAAAATTATTATAAAAAGAGAAGGCATGCATTCTTCCTTCAAATATTACAGTGTAAGTGATGTGTACAAAGAAAGAACATTCTGATACTGTCTAAGAAGCAGAATGTGGAGAATGTTTTATTTCAACTTGTTTTTAAACAAACTTGATTTTTACTGAAAGCTTTTACCAAGCTCAGAGAGCACCAAGGATCCCTTATTTCAATCCTCTGAGCTACAAATATTCTCCTTTATTAGTACCAAATGCTCTTTCCAAGCTGAATAACAAAAAGAATATCCTGAGTACTCTCAGTGTAATTAAAGTTCAAAATGGCTCTTATGTGAAGCTTTAAATATCCTTCATTAATTCTGTCAGATTCCAAAGGTTGGGATTTTCTGTCCTCTGTCTAGATTTCTAAATATCATAGGATATCATTTTAAGTTCACACTTAATTTTATTTAGTTTTATTTATTTATAACATAAAATATGAAAATACAAAAGCAAATAGTAAGGGACAACAGTAGAAAAAGGGAAAACAAAAAAGATGTGAAGAAGGGGAAGAAGAAACAAAAGGCATTGACTTCCGACTCTCAGTTGCAGTAAAATCAGACATTAAAATCAAATCTCAACTTTTTACATTTCTATAGTAGTATGCACTAGCCATTTCTGTATCGGCAAATCAGTCTAATCAGTAAAACCCAAAATCATGATATTATTTTTTTGCACCTCAAGCACAAAGTCCAGAAGTGATTTCCGAGTAAAAACAAAAGTACTTATGTTCTTATCAGCACAGTCAATTTGGCCATCTCTGCTAATTCCATCAGCTTTTGTAACCCTTCGTCCATGGTAGGAATCGAGGCGTCCTTCCACTTTTGTGCATAGAGCCAATCTTGCTGCCATCACCAAAATCAGAGTTCCAATTTTGTTTCCACTTCTCTTTCCATTAGGCCCAGAAGGAAAGTTACTGATTTAATCTTTATGTTCACTTTAAGAATTTTCTCCATTAATATATGAATCCTATCTCAATATTTCTTTGCCTTATCACATGTCCACCTTAAATGATAAAAAGTCCCTTCTTTACAATTACATTTCCAACGTTCATTTGAAATACATTTATACATTCTAGATAACTTATCTGGTGTTAAATACCAGCGATACATCATTTTGTAGAAATTTTCTTTTAGGTTATAATTTAATGTGAATTTTAAGTCTTTTATCCACATATTCTCCCATTGTTCAAACATCACATTATATCAAAAATTCCTTGCCCACTGGATCATACAATGTTCTACAGCATGTGAGATGTAGCCTCCACCGGTGGGTTATCAATGCCTCCTTGCTCAGTATAGACTAAGATCAAACTTTGGCCACGCCTCCCTGGGCTGTCCTTCCCCAGTTTGTTCTTAGTCTCGCTCAGTTAGGACACACTTTGATACTCCTCCGATAGACAATTAGATTTAGGATTTAGTAGAGAGATTTATTTC
>NW_015389597.1:137521-143951 GCF_001527695.2 Protobothrops mucrosquamatus
GCTGTATTTTTCAGGAGGAGTGTTGTGTCAAATCAAGTGTGCTTCGCCTCGTCAATCAACAAACTGGGGAAGGACAGCCCAGGGAGGCGTGGCCAAAGTTTGATCTTAGTCTATACTGAGCAAGGAGGCATTGATAACCCACCGGTGGAGGCTACATCTACATGCTGAGAAATGGCGTTCAGGTAAGACAACGCCCATTTTACATGTTTATTTTCCAAATTCAATTTTAATAACAGTTTATAGATCTTGGCAATTTCCAATTCATTTTTAGTGAACTCAAAACCATGGCCTTTTTTGTCTAGTTTAAGTCTTTCCTTCATTTGTTGATGTGTAAACCAGTGACAAGCATGGCCTTCTAATTGTTCCCTAGACTTGATGGGGTCTCCAGAATTGAAAGATACTATTTTACTATACATTCACCAGTCCGGCTTTACCACCATTTCTTTTCTAAAAAAAGCTTCTTGGGTGGGAGACATCCATAGGGGTAATTTCGTAAAAAACCTTGTTTTATATTTATTCCAAACTCTTAATATGGCACGTCTAATAAAATGATTATTAAAACCAACATTTACTTTAACTTTATCTTACCATAAATATCCTTGCCATCCAAACCTTAATTCATGGCCTTCCAAATCTAGCAGCCTCTTATTCTGGAGGTTCACCCACTCTTAATCAAACCAAACAGCATGCATCAAAATACAATTTCAAACTGGGTAAACCCAGACTCCCTTTTTCCTTGGCATCTTGCAATAACTTATATTTGATTCTTGGTTTCTTTCCTTGCCATATGAATTTAGAGATATCCCTTTACCACTGTTTAAATGGAATGTCCATTGCAAGTATTGGTATTGTCTGGAACAGAAATAGCATCTTTGGTAAAACATTCATTTTAATTACTAAAATTCTGCCCAGTAATGATAAATGTAGTTTGTCCCATATTTGTAAATCCTTTTTTATATCATTCCAAAGACGTACATAATTATTTTGAAACAATTTTGTGTTTGTATTTGTCAGCATAGCCCCAAAATATCTCACCTTTTTCTCAACTTTGAAACCAGACCTTTTACTCAATATATCGCCATCCTGGGGGATCAACATTGTTGTTTTCTGTTTATTTATTTTAAAACCAGCTAGAACCCCAAACTCATTTAATTTCCTCAACATATATTCTATCTGATTTTTTGGGTCCTGTAGGAATATAATCAAGTCGTCAGCAAATGCCCTCAATTTGTAAACTTCTTTCTTGATATTTATACCCATTATTCTCTCATATTGCCTAATGTCTCTATTCAAAACTTCCAATACCAAAATAAACAACAAGGGAGACAAGGGGCATCCTTGTCTCGTACCCTTTTGAATGTCACATGCATCGGTTAAATCACCATTAATAACAATTTTTGCTTGCTGTGACGTGTAAATAGCTTTAACTCCTTAAATAAAGCTCTCTCCAAAGTCCATTTCTTCCAGAACTATAAACATAAAAGTCCAATTTAAATTGTCAAAGGCCTTCTCTGCATCTAGGAATATTAAAGCTGCCTGTTTCTCATTGTGGTATTGTAAATATTCAATGTTATTCAGAACAGTCCTCACATTATCCCTTAACTGTCTTTTTGGCAGAAAGCCAGATTGGTCTTCATGAATATGTACCTGTAAAATCTTTAGTCTTTCTGCCAAAATTGCAGAAAACATTTATAGTCATTATAGTCATGTCCTCTATCTAGGTTTCTAAGTATCAGGATATCATTTTAAGTTCACACATATGAACATAAACCCATGCATATGAACATGCAAGAAAAATGCAAACAACACACCGTTCATTTATGCATTATGTCAGTATTAAATAATAAGAAAAAATAAGAAAAATAACGTCTGCCATAGCATTATTCATTCGTTATGGAAGGCCTGTAAATTCTACCTGTTAAATATTTCCCCAAAAAAATTCTTGAAAATTTTGTAACAGATAGTTTTAATGATATGGATTTTTATTTGTTATGCAAATAATATACTGAGAAAGTCAAGAGTTTGTTAAAAAACCTGTGGCATATCTATAAATTCTAAAAGAAGACAATATATGTATCTCAGGGTTGAATTGTGGAGAACTTGCACTCTCTGAGCTTGGTTGTTTGCTTGCAGATGTTTCACTACTTGACTGGATAACACCATCATCAGTGCTAGGGACTATGAGGTTTGCCCCCTATTTATATTTATTTTATATACAGTAAGTTGCTACTTGGCATTCAAAAAAATAAGCCCTGGAGATAAACCACATTCATTCCATTGTAAAGACACAATAAAAAAAGCTAAGAAGGAAACAAAAAGACTAGAACACATCCTTTCCAGCAACCAACATCGAAAAAGCAGAAATTAATTCCAGACAAATAATCAAGCAGAAAACAATTCTCTAATCAAGAAAACCACACCTCCGCCAACACTGTTAGGGTAAGCCTCTATATATAAACAGGAAGCAAACGTCACATTCACTGCACTGATAATATTACAGCATGCAAGCAAATAACCAAGCTCAGAGAGCACCAAGAATCCCATATTTATATGTTTCATCTTTAATAGTTCCAGATAATACATCTCTGGAATACTCAATTTGAAATTCAGTTCATCTCAAAATAAGCTGTTCCAAATGTCATTATTCCAGTGGAACACAAGGTTTAAATATGTTGCAATTAAAATTAAGAGAATTTAAACATATTTAAGCTGGGATTTATTAACCAATGTTTGCAAGAAATACTGTTAAATATACTTTATCTATATGCTGTTTTACAGGATTTTGAAAGAACATAATGGATCTGCTTTACACAGGGTCATGCACAGGCTCATTTAAAGAAAAAGTCAATGTATATATTGATGCATCTGTAATATGGCTCTGTAATAGAGATAAATATATTTTAAAAAGGATGAACAATTGTTGGTTCTAAATTAGATACAAGCAAAAGAATATATACACACATACACAGAGGAAACTAATTATAATAAAATGCAAATGATTACAATAACTCTTTTTTATTATTAATTTAGGAACATATTTATCTTTTTAAATTAGTGTAAGATATTTGAAAAAATAACTTATATTTAGAAATGTGTAAACAAAGAGTACTCGTGAGTGATTCCGTCTCAGACTGGAAAAAAGTGCGGAGCTATAGAATGAAGGGCCACAACAGTCAGTCCTAACCCTTCTCAACATTGCTCGGCAATATGTTCCCCGTTTAATATTTTTGCATTTTGATATCTGAATGATAATTTGAGAAACATGGAAAAATACATTTTTGTTTTAAAAAAATCTAAGCAGAAAAACTATCTAAACAAAAGTGTGATTGTGGACAACAAGGGAGTGAGGATATTCAGAGAGAATATAGATATTACAGAGATACGATGATCATTATTTTTTTGGGAATTGTGATGTAAAACAGGAAAGAAATTGAAATAACCAAAGCAAACTGAGATAAAAGAGAAGATATTCTAGGACATCTTGAGAAATTACACAAGGTCCTTATTGTACACACCCAATAATTTGACACTAATGTCAAACTTCTGATCACATAAACAAATATACATTAATTTTCTATTGAATTGGACTAAGTATCAGAAGTAACCAACATGATATCATTTTTTTAAATAGACCCAGAGAGAACTAGATAATTTTCAGTCAGTGAGCTAAATGTCTATTGTGTAAAATTGGTAGAAATTGTCATGAGAGAACCTGCTGACTTCATATAGTTGAGTGTTCAAAAGGCCTTTGACAAAGTTCTTCATCAAAGTCTCTTGAGTAAGCTTGGCTGTCATGAGTAAGTGGATCCTTTAAAGAAGCGAAAGAAAAGTAGTAATAAATGGCCAATAAGAGTGTCAGTGCATTTTGCCAAAATAAGGAGGACAACATTGAGGAATAGAACCATGTTTATTGCAATGATCACTGGGTGCCTGCTTTACAAGAAAGAGGGACTTTGAACAATGGAAAAGCAGATATTTTTAGAGAGGTTGAAGGCTACAAAACAGGAAATCCCAGGGATCTGATTTGCTGACCAGTTTGGAAAAGCTGGGCAGATCCTGATCAGTGTACTTGGGGTGAGTTCTGTTATTGGGCAAAATAACAAGAGGACAGCAGAGCTGGGGAAGTCCATTATAAAGAGATGGAATGCTGAGGTCATCAACTGAGAGAGGATGAAAGGTTGACCTTGAGGTTTTTCTAGGTTGCAATTTCCGTGCAATTTCCCTTGGGCTGTACCGTGAGCAGCTGTGGAAGCTTCTATTCTTTGGTTTAGATGGGATTTCAGGGCGCTTTGAATAGAGCAGGGAGGGTCAATTTGAATCTGATGGGATTAGGGAAAGAGAGAAACTGGGTTTGACCTTGGTAATATCTAAAAGGCAGATGAAAGGAAGGGGTGCAATCTCCATTTTGTTTGTTGGGTTAATTTTTTCCACTGCAATAGGTCCCATTAAGAACTCTCTTTCTGTAGTATTAAGGAAGTCCTTTCTTTACAATTTTCATTTTCATTCCCCACAGAATTTATTGGAAAGCCCTCTTGCTCAAACTCACTGTTCCACAAACAAATCATAGGGAGTAAGGAAGATGATCTTCACGGAGATAAGCAGCAGGATCTGTTGCCTAGGCAAAAGGGGCTGAAGTAGTTTTAAACCCATAGCAAGTTAATATTGCACTCAGAAAGATGCCTCTCTCATTGATTGAACTATAAGGAGGAGGTATTATAGCACAATCAGACTTGCAAGGTGCTGTTATTATAGCCAATAAAAGTTTTGTAGCCTACCTATGGAGTTGATTTCCTGGTCTGATCTATCTAGTGAAGCGGACACATATTAGATCTTGTTACATGTAGTCTATCTTGTGGAACCAATGCATCTTCCACAAACCACGTTTTCCCCATCAAAACCTGTTAAATAATCTATCATACACATGCAGTATAGTGATACGGATGTAACTGTCAGTTGTCTTCACATGGATTAGCTAAAAGGGATAATTGTCAATGGATGTTGGAAACTGTTCTGTGATATTCCTAATCCTTGCTCCCAGCCAACAGCACACTTCATGAGCCAATGGATTTAATGGGTCCACATTTGTTCCAGTTCCTTGTGGTGGTGATATCTAACATAATTCTTCTCTTAGCCATTTGCATCCCCTTGCTTTTCAGGAATCTACTACAGTGTCTCTTATTTCAGAGTGCATTTTCTCTTCTCCTAAAATTTGGAGACTAAGCTTTTTTTTAAGAGGGCATGTTTGTATTATGCATTAGAATTTCTTCTTGGATTTCATTATTATGGAGTGTTCTTCTTTTATCAGATTCCTTTGTAGTATCTCTTTTGTTAATCTGAGAAGCCACCATCTTCATTAGTTGAAGTGTGGTCACTTACTGCTTAGATCTTTTGACCTTTTCTTGAAGAATTACCACAAACCTGCACTTAATTCAAGTATACTGTATGATAGTTTAATCTCAGGCAGGAACACAAATATTATGACATGATTACTGATTCCTTTTGTTACTTAAAATTTTACCAACAAAAGACTTCTATTTTTTCTTGTTTCTTCTCATTCTCTTATATTACCTGTTCTTAAAAAGGCAATCTATAAAAACTTCTGCTTAATTTTTCCTCATCAAACTCCATTGGCAAATTTGTTTGATTTTCCTGTTCACTGACTTCTGGAACTGGCTGCCATATATTCTCCATATGGTCAGTGCTTTCTCAGCACAAGTGGTTTAGTAATATGAATAGTTTGCAGTTTTAGAACACACTTATTATCAGCTGTTTGGAAGATGATCATTTCACCTCTCACTGTTGAACATACAATGCTTCAAAAGACATATTCTTTCTTATTCATTTCTCTTTTCTTCTTTCTCTCTACTGGCAGTTTCTCTTTTTTGTTCAACCATAGTTGCCTTTGAAATACAAACCATTGTTCTCCATTGAGATGCTAATCCTTTCTCCTTTGGGTGGGAGATGAGGGGGAGTGTTATTTATGCCCAGTGTGTTGCCAGTTTAGTAGGGATAGAAAGCATTTTCAATCCTCTTACTTGTGAAAGCATCATTAATAAGAAAGGTAGTATGTACAGTATCTATTTGTTGTTAGGGATCTTTAGGTAACTCCCTGGAGCTAGGGATACAGACAGCTGGGCAGAAATGTCTTGAAGACCTGACTAAACAATTTGATTGGGTGGATACCCTTCAAAACCATTTAGAAGCTACAGCTGATCCAGAATGCAGTAGCATGTGTAGGATCATGATATGCCCTTGTAGCATTATTCTTTGAGAACCTGCACTAGTTCCCATTAGGTTTCTGGGTGCAATTCATGGGGTTGATTAACACCTAGAAAGCCCTTTATTGATCTCTGGAGGGCCCGGGACAGGGGTTATTCCTCTGTCCTTGTTCTTTTGGACCTCTCAGCGGCTTTTGATACTGTGGACCACG
>NW_015389597.1:144600-156338 GCF_001527695.2 Protobothrops mucrosquamatus
GGGGGGGATTTTATAGGGATTTTAAAGGGATTTTATAATTTTTCTAATACAGGTTATTTAATATATATTTTAATTTGGCTTTTAGATATTTATTGTATAGCTCTGTTTTTACTTACATGTAAGCCGCCCTGAGTCCCTCGGGAGAAGGGCGGGGTATAAATTAAAGTAATAATAATAATAATAATAATAATAGGTATAGGCTATTTGTAGGAGCACTTGTGTCCTATTGAGTCTGCCTATCCCACAAGATCCAAGAAGGTAGACATACTCTGGGTCTCCTCTATACAACAATACTATTTGGTAGTACCCAGAATAGTGTTGACCCTGCTGGCTTTTTATAGGGACTTGAAGATGTGTCTTTTTCCCCCAGGCACTAGAGTAGTGTGGTCCATTTTCTGGAATGGTCTATATGGAATTATTGTGAAATGATCTCAGTTACATCAGGTTGTCTTTATCTTTATTTGATGATTTTTGTACTGGTTTTAATGTTTACTGCACAAAGTTGTAATTGCAAGATGGGTGATCATATAAATATATTAAATATTTTTGTAAAAAATATTTTTTTCATCTCTCACTACTGAGCACATAATCCTTGAAACTGCATGTTCTCTCTGATTATTTCTTTCTCTTTTCTTCTTTCTCCTATTGAACTCTACTGGCAAACTCCTGTTTCCTCTCTTTTTTTGCTCAGCTGTAATTTTTTGCTTAGCTATCTATCTGCTCTTGAAGCCGGATGCTTTGTTTTTCATTGCTTCGACTCTAGCCTCTAGTGTCAGCTCCAGAAGATAGCCTTAGGGAACTTCTGCTTAGTTCCATATTTACTAAGCTATGGGGTCCTGAAATAGTCCCATTTTATTATCCTTATTGTCGAACAATTAAATGAAGCTGCTGAGTAAGTTCATTTGAGGATCAGGGGTTAGATCAGTGGTTCTCAACCTTTTTAATGCCGCGACCCCCAACCGGTCGTAAGTCGAGGACTAAACCGGTCATAAGTCGAGGACTAAATCGGTCGTAAGTTGAGGACTAAACCAGTTGTAAGTCGAGGACTACCCAGCCGGTCGTAAGTCGAGGACTTTCCCTGCCCGGGAGCGCCGCGCATGTGTGGTTCCGCCCCCTGCGCTGGCCGAGGCGTAGCTGGCAAGCAGCAGAGACGGAGCAGGCCGACCACCAGATGGCCCAGCTCAAGGGAGGTAAGGCACCCGCCGGAAAAGGGGGAAAAAATGGCGGACAGCCTTGCTTGGCGACCCCCATGAAATGGTCGATCGACCCCAAATGGGGTCGCGACCCATAGGTTGAGAACCGCTGGGTTAGATGCTGTCACTATGCTAATGACACACAGTCTAATTCTGTCATCAAACTGCGGTTTGGTAGTGGAAATGCTCACCAATATCTTGATGTTGCAGTTTGCTGGATGAAACTGAATGCCAATAAGAGGAAAGTATTACACATGGCTCATGGCTCTGGGACTGGAAAAATCTAGACAGTGTTGCAGTCCCTTTGAAGCAGCAGATTCATCTCTGTCTCTATCTTCTTCAGAGTATTTCCAAGTTGCTCACTACCACCCCCCCCACTTCCCAATCCAGATCCTAAGCAGAATGATATTGCTTAGCTTCTGAAATTGACAGGTTTAGCCAGTGCTTTCTTTGTAAGAAAAATGTGCTGGACCTCACATCTTGTTAATTTTTTATTTAAAAAATTATATATTCAGTTCTTAACATAAATTTATTTTATTGTATTTAAGGCAAATGATCATAGTAAATTTTACACTAAAAATTAAAAAAAGATTTTCAATTCACCAACGATTTTTTAAAATAAAGAAATTATTTACCTTTCACACATAGTCAATCACTGTACACCCACCCACAAACGTCGGTTGTGTAAGGAAACATAACAGTCGCCGCCTGCAGTAAGCACTCAGTGCGTGACCACACGACCAATCACAAGCCGAGCAATGTCACAAGCCAAGCAGCGCCATCACAACTAGTGCGGACAAAGTACGCATGCATCGACTCGACACACAAGCAACCCGCATGCACCGTTTAATGATTTTGCTGCTGACCTGCTACGCTTGACAGGGCGATTCAAGTCCACGTGGACCAAACATCAAATTTTCATTGAAAAAAGGTGCCGGAACTCTGTTCTGGTGCGTTCTATGACAAAAAAAGCACTGAGTTTAGCTATATACTTTCACTTGCTGAGGCAGTGGGGTAAAATATAATGAAGGAAGAAGAGGAAGCTGGCTTGAGGCCTATAGGCATAGAGGCCAACTTAGATAACTCTCATCTCTTGTTACTCTATTTTCTAGTTTTGTACACAGCATGGTCCATTGGAGGGGGATGGCCAATACATTTAAACAAACAAATGTTGTTTGTTGGAACACAGAATTTTAACAAATTTCCTTTATATCCTTTGCCTTTTGTTTTCCACTTTTTTTCAGCTTTTCTCAGTATATCAGTTGACAACATAATACAGGTAGTCCTCAACTTACAACAGTTCATTTAATGACCTTTTGAAGTTACAAGAGCACTGAAAAAAGTGACATATTTGTTTTTTACACTTACAATCATGGCAGTATTCCCATGGTCGTGATCAAAATTCAGACGTTTGGCAACTGACTCATATTTATGATGGTTGCAGTGTCCTAAGGTCATGTTTTTGTGATCTTCTGACAAGCAGAATTAAAGGAGAAGCCAGATTAACTTAACAACCATGTTACTAACTTAACAACTGCAGTGAATCACTTAACAACTGTGGCAAGAAAGGTTGTAAAATGGGCAAAATTCACTTAACAAATGTCTCACTTAGCAACAGAAATTTTGAACTCAATTGTGGTCGTAAGTTGAGGACTACCTTACTCCTTTTTCATTTTTTGCACTTTTAAATATTTTTGTTTGGCTCATCTTTAATTTTTAAAGTAACACATTTAAATTGATATAAAAAGAGTATGTTGATGAAATCTTTATCATCACCATACACTAAAATTATATTGGGGGGGGGGGGCTTGATGACTTTCTTTCTTTTTACATTGTGACTTTGTAAAGAGTTCATGATCCCAGCCACAGTCAGCACCTAGTCTTGTTTTTTTCCCTCCATCTTTGCTTGTATAGCTTGATTTCAGTGTTGTCCATTCACTGTTGTCCATCAGAAGAACCATCTTTTAGGTTGTTGGAAGAAGGTGTTTCTTACAAATAGTGAATTTTCTTCGCCTCATTCCATTAGTCTGACTTCTGTTTCTCATTTTCTGCAGTACTTCAGATGCTATCTAACTTCCAACTTAAGCATTCCAGTCTTCTATAATTAATACAATGTTGTTGGGTCAATAAGGGGTTGAAAGACTTGATAGAAGTGTTTAGCTTTTGTTTTCTTTGTATCTCTGACTGGAGCATAGATTGAATTACCATAATATTGATTGGTTTGCCTTGGCCTCAGATTGAGATCATTCTTTCATTTCTTTGGTTATACCCACACACTGACTTTATCACCTTTTTGTTAATAATGATGGTTACTCCATTTATTCTGTGCTTTTTTTTTGTGGAGTAGAAAAGCTAATGCTCTTCTCATATGACGTAACCTATTCCATCCATTTTAGTTTGTTAATTCCTAGTAATGTTCAATTTTGACAGTTTTGCTCTGATGTAATAAAGTTTGCCTTGATTTATGGTTCTGATATTCCATTTAACAGTGGTATACATCTTTTTAAAATTTAAATTATTTTTTTACTGAGTTTTTGCCTCTAGGTACCTGGCCAACTGGATGTCCTTTTGGCTTTAATCCATCTGTAAACACCAGCGCTACTTGTCCTTCGAATTATATCCAATTGGGTGAGAGCCATGCTAGTTTTCTGATACCATATTGACATTGTCTTGGTGTCAGGCTCCCAAAACTAAGAAAGATACACGCATTTACTTCTAAGCAGTTTCCTTTATTGTACCTCTCCTGTAGACAGAAATCTTGCCAAACTAAAGCATCATTAAAGACCTACTACTGTATAACATTAAATTGCATCTTTAAAGATATACATTGAGAAGTTCTAGGGAGGAACTACCCTCTTTCTCCCAACTAAACTATCTAAATTTGGCTGCTTTTGGTCCTTGGCTGTTCAGCCCCTCCTTCCTAGGAATCTACAGTTCACCTGGTTTTGTCTATTAGGTTTTTATGGCAGAAAATTGTGGTAGATATAAAATTAAGATGCTTCTTAATGTGAAGCACCGGTACAGAGAGAGGACAGCGACAGATATAATTCATAATTAGTTTAAAACACTAAATAAAATCTGTAAGAATAAGGAACCTTTTAGCTAATTTTCAGCAATTAAGATCAAACTTATCTGGTGTCAAAGGAGGTTTTTGTCTTTATCTAATCAGACAGGATAAATATGCTAAGAAAAAAAGAGAAAAGATGAGAAATCAGGTAGGAGTAGAGAGTGCAGAAACAATTATGAAATCTATATTTGCAAAGATAATTTCACAATAAGGGCAGACTAATGAAAACACTACTACTTCAGTTGAGCTAAGATAATCTTTGAACATATACTTGCCGACTTGTAGTTTCCAATTGACTAAATGTAATATAATCTTTTGTTTTTGAAACAGAAGTAATGTATAATATTATGTTTTCTGCAACAGAAATAAATTAAAGAAATGTAATTGAAAAAGTACACAACAGTGGTTAATATGCTGTTCCTTGAAAAGAGATATTGGAACTTATAATCTTCTTTTATGCGTTTATGTTGTTAATGTTTAATCAAGCATGTGAATGTATTCAGGTGTTAAAACATTCTATTAGCATTGAAAACTGTACTATTATTTAGTGAGCTGTTTGTGATATACTGGGGAGGTTTTTTTTAGTTCCTGTACTCTTCATTTAAATTTCTCTTTAGTTACCCCTCCTCTTTCAAATAAGCTTATAAAAAAACCCCAAAATATAAGGTATGTAAAAATATTTTTTAAATTACAGTTTATTTACTTTTTAAAGATATGTTAGTGCATACTGAAGAATATACTAGTAGAAAAGCATGACTTATCACCCAGAGATGATGCCAGCATCTGTTGTGCCATGTTGGAACTATAAAGTTCCCCAGAAACAGCAGTCCTGGAAAACTGTCCTACAATCCTTATTTAAGACGATTGTTTCATGTTACATGTTAGTATGCAAAATATTGGGCAATGATTTTGACCTCTTCAAAGATGAAAGAATTTCTAAACAAAGAAACTGCAAGGGAAATAAGCAGGTGTTTTTACTTTTTTAGCAAGATGGGGGAAAGAAACCTTGAATTATTTTACAAAATTTAAAATGAAAACCTCTTTATAGATTTGCTATCCAAATCCCATGACACAAAAGAATAAAGAAGATAGAAAAAAGGTCAAGTTGTGCACCAAATTCTCTTCCATATAATTTGTATTGTTGTTATTTGCATAGTTCAGGAAGATGAGGAGTCCAAATGAGCCAAGCAGTTTCATGGTCCTGCTTCCCCTTTGTTGCATCTTGATAGGAGTTGCTATAGATTAAGCCTACCATATCTGAATTGCAATAACCCAGGCATCACTATATACAGTATGTAGCAGTTTTTCTCAACCTTGGCAACATGGCAACTAAGGTTTAAAGGCATCTTTAACTTGGAAGTCCACACATCTTAAAGTTGTTAAGGTTGAGAAACCTTGGTATATAGGAAATTTCAAGTACTATTGAATAGCAATCTAGACTAATATATTGTCAGATATAACAGGCTTAGTGTAACTAAGATTAGTAACTGTTGGCTTTCAACATTTATGTTTGGTGAAGTTTACTCTGCCAATTTAGGTTTTTAGAACAGATTTTGGCAATTTTATTTGACCTTAGGCAGGAGCTGTTTAGAACCAACATTCTTATTTTTACATTATATAAATACTTGATGATAATTATTCTATACAGTATACTGTATAGTATCTAAATATTATATAGAGGTAGTATTTAGAAGGTACTTCTCCATAAATTTAACTTACCAGATTTAGGCTCCAAGAATCTGAATGATACCTAGTTGACAGCCAAGAGTTTTAAATGCTTTAAGTGTCTCTTTGATAACATGACTCCTTTAGTGGCACTAATGATTTTTGCAGCCCATCTAATAGCTTTATAGTGGGTAAGCATTTTCTGTGTAATTTTACTCTTCAAAAAGTGTGTATGTGACTCCTAATCAGGCAGTAAACAAAAATTTAAATGTCTAAAGAAATTCCTATGCAGTTAATTGAAACTTGATATTTATTTTGCTTCAACAAATATAATTTTGGTACATTTTCCTGATGATCTCTGATTTAAGGAGAGGTACCATGTCAGATAATATGTCTCTGTAGCAAATCATCAAAAGAACCAACCATAAATATTAAAATGTTAAAATGGAGAATAGGCTACCATATTGCCTGAATGGTACAGTGGGTATATAGCATGTACACACACAGAAGGATAGTGTTAGATCATGACAAAGAAGAGAAAATTGGTGTTACACCCTATAGTTAATGTGACAAGATGTTAATGTGCACTTAATGACTCAGAGTCTTTTGGCTCATTTTTCTAACCCATTTGAAGATGTCACTTGTTTTATACATAGCGGTGTAGCCTAAGATTAACTTCATTCCAAAATGGATGTAGACTACAAATCATAGGTCTTAGAGAGAGCAAAGAGTGAGATAGCAGACATATAGATTAAAGATATGTACATGGTACATGTACATTTTGCACTATATAATTAGACTCTCACGAATCTGGATGTTTGATGGGAATGTTTGGGAGCTAATTTTTCAGGCTGTGCTTGCCAGAGCTGGAGCGCTTACCATTCCAGCTGAGCTGAAACTATTCAGATCTTACCTGCTCAGACAGAGGCTGCTCATACTCTTTGTAGACCACTTGTTTTAATTAATAACCGTAAATATCTTGCCTGAGATTTATTGCCAAATTGTTTAATTGCACACCTGTTTTCAGTATTTCTAATGATCCAGCTGTATCAAGTCAAATTCCCGAAGTCCTGTATGTCCATCAAAGTCAAGATATTTTGATTTTTCTCTCTCCAGGGATAATGCTTGAAGGAAATGTTGAAATTAGCCTCAAGCACAAAGAAATGAATACAGAATGTAAAAGAGGGGTATCAAGAACACTAGGAAAAATGAAATACCATTAACCTTTCTCTCTTCAGTCTAAAGTTCAGCATTGCTGCCCCTTCAAATATCACAAGGTATGAATCCTTTGAATTATCCAGCTCAATGTAAAACATGTTAACTGTACAATTGACTGGGAGATTAAGGCATTTTTTTCCTTTAAAAATGTATGCTTCTCCCCACAAAAGGAATACTTTTTTGTAAACTGATAGGATTCTAGCATTGCCCTTCAGCAATATTTTTCTTCTTCTTCTATGCATTAACGATCATGGGCTTGAATGAATATAGTGCCAGAGTAGAAACCAATTTATCTATATCTATTTTTTGTAGATCTAGCTACAATTGTTACAACTACTGTAAATTTGTTGCACTTAAATTTTATTAAGATCAATATAGAATGTTAGTCACATTGATTTGACTGAGAATTACATGCAACTAACTTAAGGAGTTTCCAGATGGATGACAGCTATCACTACAAATCAAGAAGCTTAATGCAGCTATTTTGTCTTTCACACTTCAGTGAACTTTCTTTTTCAGAAAAAAATATGAAAAAGGAAAACTCAGAGGACTACAAATGAAAAGAGTTATGTGACATCCATGAATTAAATAAGGTGACTGCTTAAAACTGTTTTAACTAAAAGCAGTTTTTAAGTATGAAGATATAACACATACTTTAGTTATGATCAGGGCTTTTTTTCTCGGAGAAAAGGTGGCGGAACTCAAACCTGGCCACGCCCTCATCAAACCCTAGGACCGCCCCTTTAGAGAACAGGAATGCAAGTAAAATTTGGGAGGGGCTATTTCCGGTGCGGCCGGCCCGGAAAAAGGTGCCGGAACGCGGTTCCGCCGCGTTCCGGCTGAAAAAAAGCCCTGGTTATGATGTTCCATAGCACAAGGTATAGCCTAGCTACTAGTTGAGATGACATTTATAAAAAAGTTAGAAGAAACATTAATAGAAGCTATTTGGAACTATATTGAACAATGCACATTTCCTCCTCCCATTTATTAAGAATAAGTTCATATTTTCATAATTAAGACATTGTCTAATTTATACAGCATAGGAAACAATTACCTTGTATCTTATCATTTCATCTAAGGATTTTGTATTTATTTAGATATGTAAATAATAGTAATATAAATTGTATGGAACTTTTAAAAATATAAAGATGAAATAGGTAAATATTAAATGCAAAAAAATTACATGACAAAAAGAAATGTATGATTTATGGCACCTATAATATTTTGCATATAACATGCAGAAAATCAAAGCATGGAAACTATTGTGCTTCTCAATAAAATATATAGCTCAGTAATCAGTAACTCAAACTGCCTTTCTTAACAGTCAATTCTTCAGCTGTGCTCTCTCTTTATAACTGTTAATATTGAAAGGGAAAAAGGGAAGAAACTGCACATAGTATATTCTGTATGTAGCTCTTGTTAACCTTGTTTCTTAGACCTCGCATAACTCAAAAATTACCTGTAACTATGTGATAATATTTAATGTGTTCAAAACTCTTCTTAGTTCCTTACAAGCTATTTCAAAAGCTGTAGTTTCTAATGTAATTAATAAAACCATGTTTTACTAGCCATAGGCTATTTTTTCCATGTGGTTTTTAAAATAGAAGCAACATACTTTTCAGTTTTCAATATTTTTGAAATCCCACTTAAAAAAATAAAAAGATTTTCTTCTAGATTTACAGGGTGTCAAACTGCTGGCCTGTGGGCCGGATGTGGCATGGCAAAACCGCGCCCACCCCATTGCCGGCAATGGAAAAAAAGTAGCGATACGTCGCGACACATCACGTGACGTTGTGAGTTTGACACCCCTATTCTAGAAGATAAGAGATAGTGCTTGCAAAATGCTTATAACAGAATTATTGTTTTGCCAAGAGCCTAGGTACATAGAGCAGTAACACTGCGATATAGCATATGCTTTGTATGGCAAAGGAGAAGGGGAATATTAAAAGAAGACAACCACTATTGGATTTGGAAAAGATTCTGGTTTAAAACCCTGGAGAACTTCTAGCAATCAATGTTGACAGTACTAAGCTAAATGGAGCAGTGATTTGATCTGGTATAAGAAAGATTCTTATGTTCCTAAGGAAATATATCCACTGAGGTACAATGTACAATATAGATATTCACAAGTGCAGGTATACAATTCTACTATACATTCAAAAATAAGTGGTTGTCACTATGTACAGGAAGAATGGGACATCTGTTTGGGATTGAGTTACAATTTTCTGCTGAACCTGTAGGTCACAGCAGTGTGGTGATGTGAGGTGACATGACATTTTTTTTTTAAAAAATAGACTTAATTTGGGAGTAACTTTAAGGCATAACATAGGTATAGACGTAAGATACTTATTTTGTTGCTTTACAGCTTCCAAAATCGGGGGGAAATTGCCTGAGATTTTATGAATGGAGTGTAACACTATCATAAGCCTCTGCAAGGTTTAATTGTAAAATTTCAACCGTAAAACACACACACAAAGGGGGTCTGAGCTTTGACTCTGTATGCTCTTGAGGGCTCTGTGACATATAAATGGGGGCTAATAAGCTAGATGCAGCTCAAGAGTTATGTATTGTCCATCCTTAACTTAAAGGAACACCTGAGGCTATCTTGCAGCCTCCTAAACTGAGGCGCTGAACTGGTATGCTGTTATTAAGCCATGGTTTATTGTAAGAATTAGCTTATTAAGTAAACTCAATGTTTAGGTTTATATTCCACAAATCATTGCTTAAGACTTCAGGAACTGAGCTTGTATTCCATTACTAATTCAACACCAAAGAAAATACATTGAGTTTGAGTATAATATGCAATTTAGACATTCAATAAGTTTCCGATATCAGTGCTGTTTTCTCTATGGAAATAGAGATATAGAAAAAAAGGTTCAATTCTCCTTATACTGCATTTTAAAGCTCTACCTCTAATGATGTGAGAAGTTAATTAGAATTTATACTGGACTTTTCATAAGCTAAGTAATCATAAATCAAAAATAAAGATAATATTCTAGAAAACTTTGACAATAACTTGTGTGCCTGATCATACAATGCCATTGCCATTATTTCACTCTATTGCAACTGATTTTATAAGTTATCTACTTGGATATTTCTAATACATAAATGATTTGTAACATCTTAATATACATCTTAATATTGTTTCTTAATATTGTTTCTTTCCATTGCTGATCAAAGCATTAAAATGTGTAAGACAGGATACATTTATCAATCTATCTTGATATAATACCTTCAAATATTCCAGAGGTTAAACATAAAAATTGATTTGATGATGGATTATTGCAAAAGACAGATAGACAGGAAAAAACAGACTTAGGCTTTTAGATTTGATTTCTTATTGATTTTCATCAGCAAAATATAATTCCAAATCTTACAAAGGCATGCAATTTTCTTTCAGTTTTGCTTTTGTCATGAAGAAACCATTAAGAAAATGGATAGAAAGGAAGAGGTCATAATAATCTTTTTCAAAACAGGAACTAATATTATTCAAAGGTCATATTCTTATGTAAAGCTTTGTCAGCGTACATGTAATTTACAAATTAATTGTGTAAGCTCAAATAATGAAGTTCTATTAGAACAAACTTTCAGAAGCATGGAGTATGCATGGCAGGGTTTGGATGTACAAGGAGAAAAAATGCATGGAAGCCCTTTATTTGACTGAAATATACTGCATTATATTTCTATAATTGTCCTAAATCCTAATTATAAAAAACCCACCCCTTTACTCTGCTAAACATAATAGGATAGAATACACAAAATGTACCCAGTGATGTAATATAATTCCAGTGGTTACCCCCAAACTAAAAATACAAAGCACACTTATTGAAAGCAAGACCTATTGAAAAATGTGGATGTTATCTCCATACCATAAGTTGTATATAATATTAAATCACTGTATATCTGTCTGTTTGTATCCACTATGGGTGACGTTTGATGTACAGCAGACCCATGCTAAGATGTGCTTATGGTCACAATTAATATAGCTCTAGCTTAACTGAGTCCATTTGTTACAGCCAGTGTTTGTTTATTTAATTGTGTTTTTGCCACAATCTAGAGACATGCAAATTAATTTTTTGAAAAAAAATCTTATTTCCATCTTTCATAGAAAAACCCAAAATAATAGGTCAGACAATTATTTTATAGTATATGTTTGATTTTGATTTTTAGTTATTTTGTCATTGAAACATGACCATGTGATCATTAGTATTTGAAAATACCACATTTGAACTTTAATATTAGTAGTGCTGGTGGTGGTCCATTCTTTCTCTAAGAAACGTAGAGTAGAGAATACATTTCTCCTTTTATTTTAGCAATACTAAAATATTGTTAGTTTGTTTCTTTAATCATGTTCAGCCCAAAGTCATCAAATAAGCTTTGGATTCAGAACCTGAGTTTCTCCAGCACTGAGATGGAGACTCCACCATTGGGTAGTAGACTGTATTCCTGCCCAATCAGATCAAGTCAGCCAAAGTTGCCACGCCCGTCCTGGACCGTTGGTCTCCAGTCTTTGACTTGATCTTGCCCAGGACAGACGTTGCAAGTTTGGCTCTAGGCAGGTACAGTCATTGGTGGATCTCCATTCCCCTCCTAAT
>NW_015389597.1:157328-160847 GCF_001527695.2 Protobothrops mucrosquamatus
TTCTCCAGCACTGAGATGGAGACTCCACCATTGGGTAGTAGACTGTATTCCTGCCCAATCAGATCAAGTCAGCCAAAGTTGCCACGCCCGTCCTGGACCGTTGGTCTCCAGTCTTTGACTTGATCTTGCCCAGGACAGACGTTGCAAGTTTGGCTCTAGGCAGGTACAGTCATTGGTGGATCTCCATTCCCCTCCTAATTCAAAATCTTAAAAATTTCACCTGTGCTTGCACCTAATTCGTTTTTTCTCCCTATTTCCCCTCAACAATCCCTGTGGGTGTTCACAAGGAGACTAACGGCTGTTAGTCTCAGCTCATTTCTCAAATTGGGTTGAGCCTGCAGGGAATCGAACGGGACTGCTTCTTCCCAGGAAGGAGGCCAACGGCTGTTGGTCTCAGATCACCTCAAACCCACTGGAGCTTGCGGCTGCGGCTCCGTGGGTTGATTAAACGGGAAGGGGCGAGCCCGGGAGGCGATTCGGCCTCACTTCGTTAGGAAGACATCGGCTGGTGTCTTCCTCTGAGTTCAACCTTCTCGGAGTCCGCGGCTGCGGCTCCGTTAATTCGGGCGCGTTTCGCGCCGAGCAAAAGGGGGGGAGATCCCTGGATTAGCTTCGGCGCCGTTCTTTCCTTCACGGGGCTGCGGCTGCAGTCCCTTTGGAGCGATCGTCGGGTTTATTTCAAGTTTGTTATTTCGATCGCGGAGGTGTGCGCGTGCGCGCGCTCGGCCTCCTTTTTTCGATCGGCGGCTTCGACGGCCCTAGGGGACTGAATAAAATTATTTTTCCCCGATTCCTCCGTTCGTTGCTGATCGGCGTGCGAGGCTTCTCTGTGGAGGGGGGGGGAGTGAAAACGGTTCCCCGGCCCCGGCCTGCGTCTGAGACGCCATTTTGAGCCTCGTGGGCCTTGCATAGGCCGCGGCGGCCATTTTGAGACCTCAATTCTTTCAAAATAATTTTGAAATTGGCTGTTCAGTGGGAAGAAGTAATCTAAATTGAGAACTGGCACAGTTTTTTCCCGATTGACACACGAGTTCTCCCCTTCTACAAGGGTGGTCATTCTGGGTGGTCATATTTCTGTAGGGAGGTAGGCCACCATCTTAGTGAGGCCGCCATTTTGTGTTACTCATTTGGTGTCTCCTGGTCCTCATTTGGCGTTGATTAATTGGCACAGATTGATTGGCACTGTACTGGGATTCCAGACTCCCCATAAGCGTGTCTGTTCTTATCCACAGTATTTTCAGTACGAATTCCAGGCTCCCCTTATAGAGTGTCTGTCCTTATTCGTACTTAGTTTCTCCCTTGGATTCCAGGTGCCCCCAGCAGCGTACCTGTCCTTATCCAACCGGGTTTATACCTGGGTTCCAGGCGTNTGAAAAATTGGCAAGCGGATGCCAAATCCAAGTGGAAATTGGCAGCGGCTCCCTACCAGGGTTCTAAGTTATTTGGGGATTCGTTGAATCCCTACTTAACAGAGAACAAGGACAAACGTAAGGTCCTTAAAGACCTACTTAAACGTCCAAACAAGAGGACTGGTTATTTTCAACGCAAACAGTCCTTTCGGGGGGGTCCTAGATACTCCTATTCCCAGCCCTTTCGTGCCTTCCCACCAAGGCAGGACAGACAAGATAGGCAACCTGACAGGCAGAATCCCGGCCCCAGGCAACAAGCCCAGGGGAAACGGCCCTTTCGGGGGAACAATAGGCCTTTCCGCCGTTCCAGGTGACTCATCGGCGGCACCTCCCATAGGGGGCAGACACTCTCTGTTCGCCCACCGTTGGGAGACTACCACCACGGATACGTGGGTCATCAACACGATCCGACACGGCCTCAATTTGGAGTTTCTATCTTACCCCCCAAATCGGTTCCTCTCCTGTCCATACCCCAGGAACCGCACAAAACTAAGGCTGATGAACGAGGCTATCCATCATCTGCTTCACATCAGGGCCATAGAACCCGTACCGTTGGATCAGAGAGGTCAAGGATTCTACTCCATCCTCTTTGTTGTACCAAAACCGTCAGGAGGATGGAGGGCTATTCTAGATCTAAAGGACTTGAATTTTCACATAGCTTACCACAAATTCAAGATGCAAACGCTCCGTTCCATCTTGGGAAGCGTCAGAAAAGGGGACCTCCTGACGTCTATCGACCTCACGGAGGCGTACCTTCATATCCCTATCTCTCTGATCCACCGACGGTTTCTACGGTTTGCGTACAAGGGGAATCACTTCCAGTACAGGGCGCTCCCCTTTGGCCTCTCATCAGCTCCGAGAGTATTCACCAAAGTCTTGGCGGTCCTGGCAGCACAATTATGATTGATACCAGTAAGAGTCCACTGTTATCTGGACGACATTTTGATTCAGTCGTCATCCGTCCAGGCAGCACTGACGGACCTCAAAATGGTGATAAACTTGCTCCAGGATCACGGATTTTCGGTGAATTTTCCAAAGAGTCACTTAAACCCCACAACGAGACTCTTACACCTGGGGGCCGTCATCGACACCTCGGAATGCCGGGTGTATCTCTCTCAAGATCGCAGGGACGGCATACGGGAGTCGATTCTTCGACTTCGCAACAGCCGGTCGGCGACGCTGGTCAGCCTCTCCCAGCTGTTAGGGAAGATGATTTCTGCTATAGCGATAGTACCCTGGTCAAGGCTCCACACCAGAGAACTACAAAGGTTCATGCTTCCCTTTCAGAGGCGGAACCTCAGTGCTTCGCTCAACAGAGTGGTTCTCCCTCACCACGTGCTACGTTCCCTCAGTTGGTGGCTGTCGCCAGCCGTCCTCAGAGGGCTGTGTTTCAGGGAGCCGGACAGGATTGTCCTCACGACCGACGCCAGCCTGTTCGGTTGGGGGGCTCACATTCAGTCTCACTGGGTACAGGGCCGTTGGTCCGCATCAGACCTACGACACAATATAAATTGGCTAGAGCTGAGGGCCATCCATCTAGCGCTCCGACATTTTCGCCATCTAGTATCACGGCGACACGTCCTGGTCCTCACGGACAATGTGGCAGCCAAGGCACATATAAATCGCCAAGGGGGAACTCGATCTCGGAGCCTGATGTCCGAGGCTCTTTCATTGGGTCTCTGGGCAGAACGCAATCTGGCATCTATCATAGCAGACCATATTTCGGGGGTGGCGAATACACAGGCCGATCTTCTGAGCAGATCGACGATAGATCACGCGGAGTGGAGGCTCCACCCGGGGATCTTCAAAGAAATTTGTCAACGTTTCGGCCTTCCTCTAGTGGACCTTTTCGCGTCCCCGTGCAATGCCCATCTACAACGTTTTTACTCCCGTTTTCCGACGGTGGGGGCAGAACGGACGGATGCCCTTCGGTGTCCTTGGCCGCAGGGCCTGCTCTACGCCTTTCCCCCTCTACCAATTCTACCAGCGGTAATCCGCAAGATTCTTCAGGAGCGAGCGGAGGTTCTCCTGGTGGCACCCTTTTGGCCACGGAGGCCTTGGTTCGCAGATCTGATGAATCTTTCAATCAGCGAACCTTGGCGGATTCCGT
>NW_015389598.1:0-5026 GCF_001527695.2 Protobothrops mucrosquamatus
TTACCTGTGGGACAAGCAGATTGCTGAACCACCTATTTTGGAAGCACCTCTACAAACTGTAAGTTTTGTCTAGGATCCCCAGAATAAAGCAATTATCTCTGTTTGTTCTTCTGAGTTATCTATCTGTTAAAGACTGGAATAGAAGCACGTTTCCTGTCCAGAAAAAGTATACTGTCACTAAATGAATGGTTGTGAGTCAAGGACTATGGTAAATCTGTCTTCAAAAAATTGGAGGCACACAGGGGGTGAAGATCTCACGCTGGAATTAGGGAAGTTTGTTAAAGAAATTGCCAAGGCAGAAAATTGCAGATGGTGTAATAAGACCAGTAACAAATGGTGGAACACGACTGCCCAGCAACAGGAATGTTACAAGAAAGTTAGCAGGCCTCTGTGAGAAGGATGCTAGCTAAGGCACGTAGACATAAACTTTGGTAACTTCTAGCTTATTATAATAATAAAACACACAACCCTTTTGATAAGAAACCTTATTAGCATAAATATGCAATGTATGAAGCAGGGTAAAGTAGGGCAGGACAAGAAATCAAAAGAAACACATGTCAAGGAACCAATGAGTGATTAATTTCCTTAATCTATATAATATCACTAAACCAAATAAAACTTGATTTGGAAAAATTGAAAAATCTGCAAGTGTAGACGTTAGGGAGAATTGCTATGGTGAAAATGAATGTATTACCAAAAATACTCCTTTTACTTCAAACAATACCTATACCTATAAAACTATAGAGAAAATTTTTTTTTGAAGACCTGAACTCCTTAATTTTAAAATTTATCTGGCAAGGAAAGAAAGCTAGAATTAAATTGAAAATGTTACAAGAAACTAAGGGGAAATGGAGGTTTTGGTTTGCCAGACTGGGTTTTATATTATCAAGCATCGGTGTTAACATGGGTAAAAGAATGGATAACCCTCAGACATAAAAGATTGTTGTACTTAGAGGGACATGACTTACAACTTGGTTGGCATGCTTTTTTATGGTATGGGAAAAATAAAATTCATAAACATTTTCAAAACCACTATATTAGAAATGCATTTTAACTAACATGGGAAAATAAAAAGCATAATATATTTGAAAATCCCAGGATGGCTGTCAACAATGGAAGCATTTGTACACCCAAATCTAGTTAGCTTTGAGAAAATATGGACATATAAAGATATTCTACACTCTGAAGGGAACTTAAAATCTAGACAAGAGATGGAAAATCAGGGTACTGATTTATCATTAGTGGTCATATTTACCCTAGAAAAATACGACATGCTCCAGGGAAAGATTGAAGGCAAACGAGGTCCAGGCAGAAGAAGAACATCGTGGCTTCAAAATCTAAGGGACTGGTTTGGACAAAACTCAACAGCACTTTTTCCTGCGGCTGCTGAGAAAAACAGGATCGCCAACGTCAGATAACGGATATGGCACAAAAAGAAGAAGATCATATTTACAGATACAAGTGAGATATGATAAAGGTGTTAAATTGTATGGATTCCATAAAAAGCAGACTTTGTTTGATCAGATACTATTAACCTCTGATGAAAAACTAATTAAGAAAATGTATAATTTTCTATTAAATTTGAAAATAGAAAATGAACAAGTAAAAGAAACAATGATAATATGGGTAAAAAGTTTTGGATATAGATTTAGAGAAATGGCAAAGCCTGTGGGAAAGAAATTACAAACTGACAATGTCAACCTCTTATAAAAAAAACTTATATAAAATGTTTTATAGATGGCACTTGCCACCAGCAAGATTAGCAAAAATGTTTAAAAATATGTCATATAAATGTTGGAAATGTAATAAAAAACCAGGTAGTTATTATCATGTATGGTGGACATGTGTTAAAGCAGACATGTCAAACTCGCAACGTGACACCCCTGTATTAAAGCAAAGAAATATTGGACAAAAATACATACTTGGCCAGAAAAGATGCTGGGAAAACATGTAGATTTTAAACCTGAACTTTGTAAATTAGGTATAATGCCAGAAAAGCTTGAAAAACGAAGTATATATCTGATTTTGCATGTGATAACAGCAGCAAGACTTATATTTGCACAATATTGGAAAAATGAAGAAATACCATCGGAATAAGAAATAATTAAAAAAATACTAGACTGTGCAGAAATGGACAGACTTACTTTGAGATTGAAAGAAAAAGAAGAAAAAGAATATTTTCAAACTTGGGACTTATTTTATCAATGGCCAGAGAAACGAACTAGCGATTAGGAATTTAATTTGTATTAGTGAACGGTAAACCCAGACAACACGTTTGTTGAATAAGCACTACTGAATTGTATTAAAAAATCAATAAAAGCCGTAATCTCTCAACTTCCTTCATCTTAACTGTATCAAATTTGTATTTGTATATGGTTCGGGGGTCTTGGCTCCTTTAGCTTCTTAGAGCCTTTTGCTGAAATACTTCAATAAAAGTTCCTCGAACTCCTGCCTGGTTCTGATTGGCATCTGCGCCAGGCTAAACCCGGTTTGCGGACAACAGAGGAAACAAGTAAAGTAGTTCAAGGATTGCCTGGAAGGCCCAGGATCTGGATGGCCCTCCACAGGGATTCCCCCTGGCGGATTCCTACCTCGTACTCCTGGAGAGCGTCCTCAGCACGGACTACCGAGTGGCCCCTGTGCTCTTCGAATTGGATGCAGACCACGCAGATGAGGGTCTCGTGGTCCTTACAAAAGAGCTTGAGGGGCTGCCGGTGCTTCGTGCAGAGACTCCCTCCGTCCTCGCCCCAAGGGCTTCCGCATTGCCTGGCTATTTCCAGCACCCGCGCCAGCTGCCTGTTGGGCAGGACGTTGCGGGGCCCGAAGGTCTGTCTGCACACGGGACAGGAAGCCTCCGATTCCGACGTCCCCCAACTGCCGGTCAGGCAGCCCCGGCAGAAGTTGTGGCCGCACTCCGGGATGAGCACGGGGTCCTGGAAATAGTCCAGGCAGATGGAGCAGGTGGCTTCTTCCAAGAAATCCTCCATGGACGCTGCGGCCGCCATCGCTGCCTCCTCCGCCGAGAGAAGGAAAGAGAAACTTAATTTCGCATCTCTTCTTGCAAATCAGGTGACCGCCTTTAGGCTCTGCCCAGACGGGAAACCGAGACGAATGACTGTTGCGGTCAGCTTCGGTGGCTTCTTAAAGGAGAACGACAGTATTTTAAAAAGAACAAATTGGAGAGAAGCAAACATCCACGGGACGGAGCCCCAGTCAATTATTATTGGCCGAATCAGTTCGTCAAAGGGTAAATTGTTTTAAAAACTGGGGAGAAGCAAACATCCACGGGATGGAGCCCCGATCAATTACAACTGATCCCAGTGTGAGAAGGATCTATAAAGCTGTATAAAATGTATAAGAACTGTTGTATAAGAAATATTGACCTAAGTTCTAATAAAGTTATCAGTAGCTGACAGGAGCCTCATTAGAGAGGAGGGGGGGAAGCCGACAAGCCATAATAGAAAGGAAAACTTTTAAATTCACAAGCGAACATGATAATTAAATACATCTTTTAAATTACAAAAACAAAAAAGGAAACACACAAAACTTAATTTTCACTAGGTAAACTTATTTATAAGGAAAAAGATTCAATGATCGCTTGATTTAATCAGCTCTTTTTCTGGGTTAATAAGAATGTTAAAAAATGAACAAGGAACACCAATTAAGAAATGAATTTAGAATAATATAAATGTTGTTGCTAGAATATTTCATCTTTTGCAGTCTACCTTCCATGGGCTTTGACTCTTGGAAATAAAGCTTCCTCCTCTTCAGATAGCACCAGCATTTGAGTTTTTTCCCTTTCCCCGCTGAAATCCGGACCAGATTTTCTTCCCACACCAGCATCCTGTTAAAGGGGGGGGGGGAGTTTTTAAAAACTGGGGAGAAAGAAACATTCTTGGGATGCCTCCTCTGATCAATGATTGATCCAAGCATCCTGCTGAGGGAAAAGATATTGAAAAAAACCTGGGGAGAAAGAAACATCCATGGGACAGATTCCCAATTAATTATTATTTATCCAATTAGCTCGTTAAAGGGGAAAATGCTTTTAAAGAACTGAAATCTTTAAGGGATGGGATTGGGTAAACTTGGAATGAAACAGACTGGGAGGAATCCTTAATAAAATCCCAAATCGAGTGCTGCAGTTGATAGGATGTCTCAGAGATAAAGGGGAAATTAAAATCCTCTCTCTCACTTTTAATAGGAATGTCTGGCTGAGGAAGACCTGCCTGGACTGTCCCCTTCCCAGCCAGCCAATCAGGAGGAAGGCAGCCTGGGTCACTATGGAAGGGAGAAGCAGAAGACTATCTTGCAGAATATGGAATATGTAGAATGTGGAATGGGATCATTTGCTGGATGGAAATCTTCAAGTTAGACCAATGAGGTTCCTTAAGGCAAAAGATGGTTAGAAAGAGTAATTAGTAGTCTCAGGTCAACCTAGGACAGGTGGATCCATGGGGTGGGGGGAAATCTGGTAGGTGGAGAACATCTTATAGGCCTTTTGTTCAAGAGTTTTTTTGGGGAGCTTCCTTAGTCACAGGGTGCCTGGACTGTCCCCTTCCCAGCCAGCCAATCAGGAGGAAGGCAGCCTGGGTCATTATGGAAGGGAGAAGCAGAAGACTATCTTGCAGAATATGGAATATTCCCCTAAACCTGACGCCCATAATAATTTCCATAGCAGTGGCCCTTTATTGGCACAAAAATGTCACAAAGAAATGGGTGGATTGCATTTGAAGACGGGATGAAATTGATTTCAGAACCTGAAAACCCCTGAGCTCCTACCTCCCATTCAAGTCAACAGGTCTTTTCCTTTCTTGCAATCATGCTTACAAGGCCAGGTAACTTTATCTGAACTGAGTTTGGCTGAGCAAAGCAAACTAGGTTTGTTTAGAGATGCTATCGGTTGGCAAAGGCTGGGTGTCGAGTCCTTCAACCTTGCAGGACTAACTTCCCAAGACAAAACACTCTGCCCAGCTTCCTCTAAAATTCACTTTTGGCCTCTCCTTCCCCATACCTCCACCCACATTTC
>NW_015389598.1:5460-8024 GCF_001527695.2 Protobothrops mucrosquamatus
CCCTCTTTTCCAACTGAAGGGATTTTATTATGCTTATGATTTTATTATGCTTAAGCTTGATATTAGTAGTGTTATTTTGTAACCACTTTATATTGATATTAGTAGTGACACTTTCTAATCATTTTATATATAATTTTGTTTATGTGCAAGCAGCTTTGTAGGTGCCTTATATTGGGAAATCATTTACATAAAAGCAAATGGCTCATGCTAAATAGACAGGAGATTGCTTACATGGAAGGAGCAAGGTGAGATTCAGGGGTCCAGGAAATAGGGAGGGGGGGAAGGTGAGTTAGCCTGGATTGATGTGTATGACCTTGGACTTGGTTTTCCTGTGCTTCTTTACTCCTGGTACAGAGATTTGAATCTCTTTGTTCTGGAAGGGTATAAAAAGTGGAAGGAAACTTTTCTGGGTGTGCCTTCACCCCTGTAACCAGCCACGAAGAGGGAGGGAGACACCCGACTCTGTTTTGATCAAAATAAAAGTCGTTTTCTTGTTGAAAGCTCGGCTCAGGAGTCTCTTTGGCTCTTCAAAATTCCTGAGCAGCGCAGTGAAATTTGTGAGGTCAAGAGGAGAACCTTACACAACTATCCGGGCGCCTTCCCCTGCTACACTCCGTGGTTGTGGCTGCCAGTCCACTCTGCTCCCTCACGCAGACACCTCCACTTGCCCCAGGTCAGCTGGACTCTGCTGTCTTGTCCTTCCTCATGCAGCCTCCTCCTCGCGGACCAGTCACATGGTGGGGTGATGGTCAGACTGCCGATCGGCCTCACTCTCCTGCCTCTGCTCCTTGATTGAAATCCCGTCAGCCTGCCTCCCTCTTTCCTCTTCCTCCTCTTTTCTCATCCTTTCCTCACAGACTTTTCTCTACCTTCACCCACACTTTCTCCCCCTTTCCTCAACCTATCCTCATGCATCACTTGCCCCCCTCACTTGGTGGCGGGAAGAATAGATGAGCGGGAGGCCCCACTTCCCTCCTCTCCCTTCTCTGCCCCCAGAGACACTCACCTCTCCCTCTCTATCCCCTGCTCTCCTCCACTTTCCTGCCAAAACCTCCTCCTTTTCATCCCCCCCCTCGAAGGAGGCCAGATCTGCCGCTTGGCCCTCTCTATCTCTCTCCCCTGCTCTCCTCCTCTTTCCCGCCAAAACCTTTCCTTCCCTTCTCTCTCTTCCCCCATGATACAGTTAAAATGGGGCAAAGCTCACCTAACAACTGTCTCACTTGGCAGCAGAGATTTTGGGCTCATTTGTGGTTTTGAGGACTACCTGCATTAGGTACATTCATTTGAATTCCTCACTTGCTCCTTTCTCAACAGCAGCTTGTCAGTCTTCAATTGTTTAGATGCTTTGAGATGTTCCAGAGAGCTGCGGTTAGCATTCAAATTCACCATATCAAAGTTAAGTTTCATTCCCCTTATTATTTATTGTTGTGTACCTCGCCTTTAATTTATTATTTTTACAAAGGACTCAAGGTGGCAAACATATCTTCCTCCTCTAATTTTCCCCACAACAACTACCCTGTGAGGTGGGTTGGACTGAGAGATACTGGCTCAAATTCACCCAGTTGGCTTTCATGGCTAAGGCAGGACTTGAACTCAGTCTTCTTCTTCCTAACCTGGCGCCATAACCACTAGACCAAACTGGATCTGACTCCCATCTCAGTATCAAGCCACTTTTGGGGTGTCTCAGATTGTTGACCCCTGGCGACTGCCTGGATGAATCTCTCTGCACTTTTCTTGGCAAGGATTCGGGAGGGGCTTTGCCATTGTCTGCTTCCTAGGGCTGAGCGAGAGTGACTGGTCCAAGGTCACCCAGCTGGCTTTGTGCCTAAGGCAGGATTAGAACTCATGGCTTCTAGGTTGATTTCTTAAGAACTACACCAGATTGGCTTCTTCTTTTACAGTTACTCAAAGGCAGAGCGGCTCAAAGCAAGAGGGAAAAAAGAATGCTATTTGGCATCTTGTCAAGTAATGTATTTATTTAATAGTGAATTTCAGTTTTATGATTCTATTAACAATTCTATTTGAATTTTGGCTTGAGCCAGGTGACACATTTCAGGATACCTAGGGCTCACATCTTTATAACCAATGGTATGTTTTGTTTTGCTCTCCTGTCTGTTTCTGTGTATTACACTGTGTATTACACTGATTTGTTTGATTTGAAACACCATACATGTCAAAACTGACTCGCTCCATAGTTTCCTGCACTTGATTTTGGCTCGTGTTCTGCCATACAGAAACAGGAGGGCCGGTTGGTGACTTCCTAGGGTGAGGAATGCATAAGACCTTATTCACCAAGGTCAAGTTATGAGATATGCTCAGATGGCACAGACCTGATTTCCCAAAAGAAAAGAACTGAACTCAGTTGGTGAACTATGAACTGTGGGTGGCCCCAAGGAGGTGGGGGGAAAGGGTTTTTACCTATGTGGATTTTTATGGGAAAATCCCAGAACTGACTTTGCTTCCGCTGTGCCTAGATGGATCTTTCAGTAAAGTTTTACTCTTGGTAGTTTTAAATAGCTGGGAGTTCCTTTTGCTGAAATGTGCCAAATGGGACGGTTGACAAT